>NW_025534186.1:0-185000 GCF_020615455.1 Coregonus clupeaformis | reverse complement strand
CTGATTTAAATATATTGTGATCCACCCAATAAACCAGAGCAGTGTGTTTGGGTTTAATCTTGTGTTTAGTTGTGTCCCAAAAGGAATAGCAGTGACCGAATAGGTCCTGATCTGTTGTTGGGAAACACTCATCTGTTTCTCCATCCCTCTCTCCATCACTCCAGCCTTCCTTACGCCCCTTCCTTTCCCCTTTCCCCTCTCCCCATCTCTCCCTCCATCCCTCATGTTTACATTGCCCCACTTTGGACTTTTCCTCTCCATCTCCCCCTCCTTTCACTCTCTTTCCTCCCTCCCTCTCTGCCATCGCTCTCTGCTCTTCCTTTCCTCCCTCCCTCTCTCCATCTCTATCTCCTCTCTCCCCTCTTCCTCTCCTCCCTCCCTCTCTCCATCTCTATCTCCTCTCTCCCCTCTTCCTCTCCTCCCTTCCTCTCTCCCCTCTTCCTCCCTCTCTCCCCTCTTCCTCCCTCTCTCCCCTCTTCCTTCCTCTCCTATGTTTATGTCCTACCCTCCTCTCGCTGACTGGTGTTATAGGGTGACATCAGTGGTAAGCTGCTTGCCCAAACGGCCACACACACACACACACACACACACACACACACACAGAGTGCCCTGCTCTGGGTCACAGTACTTTTATCCAGGGCCATTTTTAGCATCAGTCTCCTCTATGCGGTTACGCAACAACAGGCGGGTGGGCCTACACACACAGGCCCCAGCCACAGTTTAACACACACACACTAGGGATGTGCATCTTTCCCTTTCAAGATGATTCGTTACGTATCTAGATACATGAGCGCCAATACAATACAGGAACGATACATTTTAGTTTGAAGTGATTTGGTTTGATTAGAGTTCGATGCGATACGATTCGTTGCGCTAACATTTGTTGCATAAACACATTCATTTTCCATTCTAAATTAAAATCTGCTGCAGATGGAGCTCATGAGCTGGGCCTCTCTGTGCTGGGCCTCTCTGTGCTGGGCCTCTCTGTGCTGGGCCTCTCTGTGCTGGGCCTCTCTGAGCTGGGCCTCTCTGTGCTGGGCCTCTCTGAGCTTGGCCTCTCTGTGCTGGGCCTCTCTGTGCTGGGCCTCTCTGAGCTGGGCCTCTCTGTGCTGGGCCTCTCTGAGCTGGGCCTCTCTGAGCTGGGCCTCTCTGAGCTGGGCCTCTCTGAGCTGGGCCTCTCTGAGCTGGATCTGTCTGAGCTGGGCCTCTCTGAGCTGGATCTGTCTGAGCTGACGTGTGTGTGTGTGTGTGTGTGTGTGTGTGTGGTTTCTATAGTGTACACTGTGTAGGCACCTGATCTGAGCCATAAGGGAGACTAGGAATCTACTATCACTATCACCCCCCCACTTTGGATCTGAAATCACCATCACCCACTAATTAACTTGTAATTTATCAATATTTGTAACAATATTTATCGTTTACAAATTAGCTATGACAGCTAATGAATATATAGCACAACTTTGGATTTCACCCCTCATCAAAAAATGGAATGGTTTTGATCATTTGGATGTTTTTAGTGAGCTTCTTTTCTCCTCCTGCTTTGGCCATGCAGTGCGCCTCGCAAAAGTGATTCCTTGTTATGAAATTATCGACTTTACACAGTATATCTAAAAATGACCATAAACAGTACACTTATTGTTTAAAGTAAAACTACCAAAATTATTGCTGATGGTAAACCTGAACAATGGAAATAAAATCTATAGTAAGTCCGGTTCAGCATGTATATGTCACGCTCGTCGAACAGAGAGGACCAAGGCGCAGCGTTGCGGGTGAACATATTATATTTATTCAACTGATCACACGATCAAAACAAAGAACGAAACGTGAAGTCCTTCGATACACAACCAAAAGGAACAAGAAACCACAAAACACAAAGTGCAAGACAAACAGTTAAATATGGCTCCCAATCAGAGACACCCAGCTGACACTCGTTGCCTCTGATTGGGAGTCACTCAGACCAACATAGAAAATTAAACATAGACTTACACACCCTGGCTCAACATAACATAGTCCCCAGAGCCAGGGCGTGACAGTACCCCCCCCCAAAGGCGCGGACTCCGGCCGCGCCAAACAACCACCACAGGGGAGGGACCGGGTGGGCACTCCGCCTCGGCGGCGGATCCGGCTCCGGACATGACCCAGGCACGGGTTGTGCTGGACTGACGACGCACACCCCTGGCTTGATGCGTGGAGGAGGAACGGGCCGGACCGGGCTGACGAAGCGCACCCCTGACTTGGTGCGGGGAGCAGGAATGAGCCGGACCGGGCTGACGACGCGCACCACTGACCCGGTGCGGGGAGCTTGGACGGGCCGGACCGGGCTGGCGACGCGCACCACAGACTTGGTGCGGAGAGCAGGAACGGGCCGGACAGGGCTGACGACGCACACCACTGGCTTGGTGCGGGAAGCTTGGATGGGCCGGACTGGGCTGGCGACGCGCACCACAGACTTGGTGCGGAGAGCAGGAACGGACCGGGCTGGGCTGTCGACGCACACCGTAGGCTTTGTGCGTGGAGCAGGGACAGGCCGGGCTGGGCTGTCGACGCACACCACTGACTTGGTGGGAATGGCAGGAACAGGCCGGGCTGGGCTGACGACGCGCACCACTGACTTGGTGGGAATGGCAGGAACAGGCCGGGCCGGGCTGACGACGCGCACCACTGACTTGGTGGGAATGGCAGGAACAGGCCGGGCTGGGCTGACGACGCGCACCACTGACTTGGTGGGAATGGCAGGAACAGGCCGGACCGTACTGGGGACACACACCACTGGCCCCACGCAGGGATCAGGAACGGGCCGGACCGGACTGGTAACACACCCCAGTACCTCTCGCCGTGCCTCCACACTTTCCCTCTCCTCTGTGCCCAGTGGCCCCCCTAACCTGGCGGCCTTCTCTGCCAACGCTTTGCACCGCTCTAACCCGTACACCTGCTGGCCCGACGCCGTGAGCCCCCCTAAAAAATTTCCTGGGGGTCTCTCCTCCCTCTTGCCAGACTCGCAATCATCTCCTCCCAAGTCCATCCTCTCTCCTCGTCCCGCTGCTTGATCCAGTCGAGGTTGCCACGGAGATCTGCCAGCGATGGCTCCTGAACACGCTGCTTGGTCTGGTTAAGGTGGTTTCTTCTGTCACGCTCGTCGAACAGAGAGGACCAAGGCGCAGCGTTGCGGGTGAACATATTATATTTATTCAACTGATCACACGATCAAAACAAAGAACGAAACGTGAAGTCCTTCGATACACAACCAAAAGGAACAAGAAACCACAAAACACAAAGTGCAAGACAAACAGTTAAATATGGCTCCCAATCAGAGACACCCAGCTGACACTCGTTGCCTCTGATTGGGAGTCACTCAGACCAACATAGAAAATTAAACATAGACTTACACACCCTGGCTCAACATAACATAGTCCCCAGAGCCAGGGCGTGACAGTATAGCCAGATTGGTTGTCTTTGGTAGCTTAGTTTTATTCCAGTAAAACACAATTTTCTTCAGAGTATAGATAACAATAATATAGCAAATTACATAGGTTGTCATTCAGCTAATAAAGACTAATATCACGCAAGCCATTTTAGCATTTGAATGCTGAAGGTGCCGCGCAGATGTGCAAAATCAGGAACAGTCCGCGCTCAGTGTCCAGTTTGACTTGGCTACTGATATTCCCTAGGGTTGTTCGGCATGCAAAATGACTTGTAAATCAATGACTGTCAACACCGTTACTTGCTTAGTTTGACACTGAAGGAGAGGATGCAGATGTCACAAGTTGAGGTATTTTCTGCGATTGGTAAGGTTTGAATCGATTTTCTGACCGATGCATGTTACATTTGGATCGGTTTTGGGTCCCCGGACCGATGCAGTCAGATCTTAAACATGGGGACCGATACGTATCGGGGAATCATTTCATCCCTAATACACACACACACACACACACACACACACACAGTGATTGTTGTTTTAGGATTATTTGGGATATTGATGGGGAGAACAGTGAGCTAGTGAGGACTAGGCTAGGGCTGTATCCGCTGACCTGTGGATGGGGGGAGAGAGAGAGAGAGAGGGGGGGGGAAGAGAGAGATTAGAGCAACATGCCTCCTCGGGGAGAGAGGGATGGAGAGAGAGAGAAGGAGAACGAGAGAGGGAGATATATATAGAGGAGAGTCCTAGCAGTAGCAGCTCTGCTAGCAGTGCAGTCAGGACAGTAACCCCCCCTGCACCTGCCTAGCCAGACACTGGGGCCATTGTGCTCCAGGCCCTGACACACACACTCTCGCTCCACATACTTTCTCTCGCCCGTTCTCGCTTGCGTTAGTGAGGTCGCCTGACTTAGCCTAGGTGTTTAGGTGGTGTGTATGTGAGCGCCCCCTGGCTAACCTAACCTGGATGTGATATAGTTGGAGTAAGGTGTGTGTCTTTGTGTCTGCGCTCTGGCTGGGTGAGAGGTGGAGAAAGAGGGGAGGTGGTGTGTGTATAGGCTTTGTGTTGCTGGCAACAACAGTGCACTGTGGCAAGCCAGTGAGTCACTCAGCATTGGTGGCGTGGATTTCTGTGTCCCAGTGCAGGTGTGTGTGGGTGGGTGTGGGTAGGCTCCCTGTACGTGGTGTTGTATCTGTTGTGTTCTGTCTGCTCGTGTCGTGTGTGTGCCAGTTGTGTCCCTTGTGTGTGGGTGTATGTCTTTGTGTGTGTCAGTCTCTCTCTGCTTTGTGTGTGTCTTCTCTCTCTGCTTTGTGTGTGTCAGTCTCTCTCTGCTTTGTGTGTTTCAGTCTCTCTCTGCTTTGTGTGTGTCAGTCTCTCTCTGCTTTGTGTGTTTCAGTCTCTCTCTGCTTTGTGTGTGTCAGTCTCTCTCTGCTTTGTGTGTGTCGGTCTCTCTGCTTTGTGTGTGTCGGTCTCTCTCTGCTTTGTGTGTTTCAGTCTCTCTCTGCTTTGTGTGTGTCAGTCTCTCTCTGCTTTGTGTGTGTCAGTCTCTCTCTGCTTTGTGTGTGTCAGTCTCTCTCTGCTTTGTGTGTGTCAGTCTATCTGCTTTGTGTGTGTCAGTCTCTCTCTGCTTTGTGTGTGTCGGTCTCTCTGCTTTGTGTGTGTCAGTCTCTCTCTGCTTTGTGTGTGTCAGTCTCTCTCTGCTTTGTGTGTGTCAGTCTCTCTCTGCTTTGTGTGTGTGTGGCTGCAGGCAAGGAGGGAGGAGGAGGAGAGAAGTGTGCGTGTGACTGGGAGTTGGTTCAGTTATCTAGATAGAGAATTCCCTAGCTACCTTACCATGTCTCGCTGAGTCCCTCAGTAGGTGTGTGTGTGTTTTTAGGTAACCTTCCATTCAGTGAATGGGTGAATTATCTTGTTCCTCTGGCTTGTGTGTGTTTGTGGGTGAAAGGTAACTGCCTGGTTTGCTGGTATCAGTTGGTGTATGTTTGGTCACACACACACACACACACACACACACACACACACACACACACACACACACACACACACACACACACACACACACAGAGACACACACACACACACAGACAGATGTTTGCTGTGAGTGTAGCGCTAGCCTCCTGTTCTGTTATCAGGGTGGTCAGTGGAGAGAGGGGTAATCAGTATGCACTCTGCTTCTCTCTTACATAACAGAACCATCCAGCACACTACCTACCACTGACTGACTGGGGAGAATGTTCACCTCTAACATCTCTCTGTTTCTCTCTCTCTCTCTCTCTCTCTCTCTCTCTCTCTCTCTCTCTCTCTCTCTCTCTCTCTCTCTCTCTCTCTCTCTCTCTCTCTCTCTCTCTCTCTCTCTCTCTCTCTCTCTCTCTCTCTCTCTCTCTCTCTCTCTCTCTCTCTCTCTCTCTCTCTCTCTCTCTGTCTAACTCTCTCTCTCTCTGTCTAACTCTCTCTCGCTCTCTCTCTCTCTCTCTCTCTCTCTCTCTCTCTCTCTCTCTCTCTGTCTAACTCTCTCTCTGTCTAACTCTCTCTCTGTCTAACTCTCTCTCTCTCTCTCTCTCTCTCTCTCTCTCTCTCTCTCTCTCTCTCTCTCTCTCTCTCTCTCTCTCTCTCTCCCCCCCCCCCCCCCTGTGTCTCTCGCTCTGTGCCTTTCTATTTTCTTCCCCCTCTACCTTGTTCTCTGTCAATTAGATGGTGTTGTCTGCACTGTGTTGTGGTGTGCTGGCCTCATAGAGGGTTAGATGGTGTTGTCTGTACTGTGTTGTGGTGTGCTGGCCTCATAGAGGGTTAGATGGTGTTGTCTGTACTGTGTTGTGGTGTGGTGGACTCATAGAGGGTTAGATGGTGTTGTCTGTACTGTGTTGTGGTGTGCTGGCCTCATAGAGGGTTAGATGGTGTTGTCTGGGGTTGGTAGATGAGGTGAGATTAGCTTGGAGTCTGTGGACTGTAGTGTTATTGTTATAAGATTGTAGAGTGGCATGGGATAGATAGATAGATGGTGGGAGTAGATTATTAGGAGGATTCCACAGGTAGTTGTGGTAGATAAGATGTATCAGTCACTGTCTGACAGTGGATAGGCTGTTTGCTGTAGTGTTGTTAGTGTAGGTTAGGACTAGTAACAGGGATGTTGTAGTGTAGGTTAGGACTAGTAACAGGGATGTTGTAGTGTTAGTGTAGGTTAGGACTAGTAACAGGGATGTTGTAGTGTAGGTTAGGACTAGTAACAGGGATGTTGGAGTGTTAGTGTAGGTTAGGACTAGTAACAGGGATGTTGTAGTGTTAGTGTAGGTTAGGACTAGTAACAGGGATGTTGTAGTGTAGGTTAGGACTAGTAACAGGGATGTTGGAGTGTTAGTGTAGGTTAGGACTAGTAACAGGGATGTTGTAGTGTTAGTGTAGGTTAGGACTAGTAACAGGGATGTTGTAGTGTAGGTTAGGACTAGTAACAGGGATGTTGTAGTGTTAGTGTAGGTTAGGACTAGTAACAGGGATGTTGTAGTGTTAGTGTAGGTTAGGACTAGTAACAGGGATGTTGTAGTGTAGGTTAGGACTAGTAACAGGGATGTTGTAGTGTTAGTGTAGGTTAGGACTAGTAACAGGGATGTTGTAGTGTAGGTTAGGACTAGTAACAGGGATGTTGTAGTGTAGGTTAGGACTAGTAACAGGGATGTTGTAGTGTAGGTTAGGACTAGTAACAGGGATGTTGTAGTGTTAGTGTAGGTTAGGACTAGTAACAGGGATGTTGTAGTGTTAGTGTAGGTTAGGACTAGTAACAGGGATGTTGTAGTGTAGGTTAGGACTAGTAACAGGGATGTTGTAATGTAGGTTAGGACTAGTAACAGGGATGTTGTAGTGTTAGTGTAGGTTAGGACTAGTAACAGGGATGTTGTAGTGTTAGTGTAGGTTAGGACTAGTAACAGGGATGTTGTAGTGTTAGTGTAGGTTAGGACTAGTAACAGGGATGTTGTAGTGTTAGTGTAGGTTAGGACTAGTAACAGGGATGTTGTAGTGTTAGTGTAGGTTAGGACTAGTAACAGGGATGTTGTAGTGTTAGTGTAGGTTAGGACTAGTAACAGGGATGTTGTAGTGTAGGTTAGGACTAGTAACAGGGATGTTGTAGTGTAGGTTAGGACTAGTAACAGGGATGTTGTAGTGTAGGTTAGGACTAGTAACAGGGATGTTGTAGTGTAGGTTAGGACTAGTAACAGGGATGTTGTAGTGTTAGTGTAGGTTAGGACTAGTAACAAGGATGTTGTAGTGTAGGTTAGGACTAGTAACAGGGATGTTGTAGTGTAGGTTAGGACTAGTAACAGGGATGTTGTAGTGTAGGTTAGGACTAGTAACAGGGTTGTTGTAGTGTAGGTTAGGACTAGTAACAGGGATGTTGTAGTGTAGGTTAGGACTAGTAACAGGGATGTTGTAGTGTAGGTTAGGACTAGTAACAGGGATGTTGTAGTGTAGGTTAGGACTAGTAACAGGGTTGTTGTAGTGTAGGTTAGGACTAGTAACAGGGATGTTGTAGTGTAGGTTAGGACTAGTAACCGGGATGTTGTAGTGTAGGTTAGGACTAGTAACAGGGATGTTGTAGTGTAGGTTAGGACTAGTAACAAGGATGTTGTAGTGTAGGTTAGGACTAGTAACAGGGATGTTGTAGGTTAGGACTAGTAACAGGGATGTTGTAGTGTAGGTTAGGACTAGTAACAGGGTTGCTGATCCATGGTGGTGGTGTTGTCTCTATGGAAGTGCTGCCCTGGAAGAGCAAGGTAGTCATCCAGTGTTGTAGACCCAGCCATATATTTCTCTCTCTGTCTCTCTTTCTCTGTCGCTCAATCTCTACCCCTCCTCTCTCTCGCTCTTCCTCCATCTCTCTCTGCCTCGCTCTCTCTGCCTCGCTCTCTGCCTCTTGCATAACCGGCAGCTTTATTTGCTCCAGCTGAGGACTAATCTCTCCCGCGAGACAGACGGAAGGAACAAGGGAGGGAGAGGAGAGCAGGGCAAACCAACCTTTCTAACCTGACTGGACACTCTGCCTCGTTAATTCAATCAGTCCACCAATTAATGGGCTTTAGAGCAGAGCCCTGTTTACAACCACAGTGACCTGCGTGTGTGTTTATGTAGCAGTGTTTTTTCATCTTTAAAACCCCACAGTCTTCTCCAACTGTAGCCCAGTTGGCGCGTGGTTTCCCCTCATATCGCTCCCTCTCTCTTTCTGTGTGTGTGTGGAGCAGGCGCATAGTACTCCCCATGGTAGCCCCAGTCACACTGAAGAATAAACAGTGATTATCTGGGCTGCCTGGAGAGAGACACATGCTTATGTACCACGCTCGGACATACCACACATACACATGTGAGGGACACTGTAGCCAAGACGATGCTCTATCTACAGTCAGAAGAGAATAACACATTACATATAAACAAAGACAGACACACAGAATCACATTCAGTCAAGCGTGAATTGTCCTGCCTTTCACACGCGTACACACAGATACACACACACACAATGCCGCCGGCGGCGTCTGTGAGGTGAGTGTTACGTAAGAAAGATCAACGTGACTTAATCAGCTTTAGCAGACACACTTAACGAGCTGACAGAGAGAGAGAGAGAGAGGAAGGAGAGACAAGGGGGAAAGAGGGAGGAATAGACAGGGGAGAGACAAGGGAGGAATAGACAGAGGAGAGACAAGGGGGAGAAATAGGGAGGAATAGACAAGGGGGAGAAAGAGGGAGTAATAGACAGAGGAGAGACAAGGGGGAGAAAGAGGGAGGAATAGACAGAGGCGAGACAAGGGGGAGAAAGAGGGAGGAATAGACAGAGGAGAGACAAGGGGGAGAATGAGGGAGGAATAGACAGAGACAAGGGGGAGAAAGAGGGAGGAATAGACAGAGGAGAGACAAGGGGGAGAAAGAGGGAAAATAAAGAATGGGGAGATGGAGGGATAGCAGAGAACAGAGGGGAGAGAAAGTTGTGACAGGCGGTGACACTGCGCGTGTCCTCGTTCCCTGTTTACGACGGGATAATCACACACACACAAGCTGCGCTCTGCCCTCCGTCACCCCCTCACAGCCCACAGTGATATGCTGTTGCCATTGCCACGATGGTGTGTGTGTGTGACGTGTGTGTGTGACGTGTGTGTGTGCGCGCAGTGTCTTTGTCTTTTCTTTTCCTATATGCCTATTCCATATCTTTCTCTCCCCCTCCCTCTCTTTGTAAACCCTTTCTTTGCTTACTCTTTACCTCCCTCTCCTCCCTCCCCTCTCTCCCTCACTACGTCTCTCTTACAGGAATTGTTAGCAGATGTGGACAGAGCTTTTTCCTTCATCTAAAATTAGCCCCAATAGAAGAATAACAGGAAAAGAGGGAGGGAAAGGGGGATTGATGGAGAAGCAGAAAGGAATGGGTTGATGGTCTCGGTGAAGTAAGGCTGTATTTCTGGCCCTCGCACATCATGCTGACGCAGTCAAGCCGTCGGGCGGAGAGGAACAGCATCCCGGCGTCTGAGTAGCATGTGACGGAAACCTGTCCTGCTGTTGTTGAAAAGGCCTGGGTTAAGATTAGGATTAGTTGTAACTGAATAATGAGGAGGAGGAGGAGTAGTCTGATAACAGGCAGCAGTAGGGGAGAGAGACTAGAAAGGTGTTCCTCCACCTCAGCAGTAGGGGAGAGAGAGACTAGAAAGGTGTTCCTCCACCTCAGCAGTAGGAGAGAGAGAGACTAGAAAGGTGTTCCTCCACCTCAGCAGTAGGAGAGAGAGAGACTATAAAGGTGTTCCTCCACCTCAGCAGTAGGAGAGAGAGAGACTAGAAAGGTGTTCCTCCACCTCAGCAGTAGGAGAGAGAGAGACTAGAAAGGTGTTCCTCCACCTCAGCAGTAGGAGAGAGAGAGACTAGAAAGGTGTTCCTCCACCTCAGCAGTAGGAGAGAGCGAGACTAGAAAGGTGTTCCTCCTCCTCAGCAGTAGGAGAGAGCGAGACTAGAAAGGTGTTCCTCCACCTCAGCAGTAGGAGAGAGAGAGACTAGAAAGGTGTTCCTCCACCTCAGCAGTAGAGAGAGAGAGACTAGAAAGGTGTTCCTCCACCTCAGCAGTAGGAGAGAGAGAGACTAGAAAGGTGTTCCTCCACCTCAGCAGTAGGAGAGAGAGAGACTAGAAAGGTGTTCCTCCACCTCAGCAGTAGGGGAGAGAGAGACTAGAAAGGTGTTCCTCCACCTCAGCAGTAGGAGAGAGAGAGACTAGAAAGGTGTTCCTCCACCTCAGCAGTAGGAGAGAGAGAGACTAGAAAGGTGTTCCTCCACCTCAGCAGTAGGGGAGAGAGAGACTAGAAAGGTGTTCCTCCACCTCAGCAGTAGGGGAGAGAGAGACTAGAAAGGTGTTCCTCCACCTCAGCAGTAGGAGAGAGAGAGACTAGAAAGGTGTTCCTCCACCTCAGCAGTAGGGGAGAGAGAGACTAGAAAGGTGTTCCTCCACCTCAGCAGTAGGGGAGAGAGAGACTAGAAAGGTGTTCCTCCACCTCAGCAGTAGGGGAGAGAGAGACTAGAAAGGTGTTCCTCCACCTCAGCAGTAGGAGAGAGAGACTAGAAAGGTGTTCCTCCACCTCAGCAGTAGGGGAGAGAGAGACTAGAAAGGTGTTCCTCCACCTCAGCAGTAGGGGAGAGAGAGACTAGAAAGGTGTTCCTCCACCTCAGCAGTAGGGGAGAGAGAGACTAGAAAGGTGTTCCTCCACCTCAGCAGTAGGGGAGAGAGAGACTAGAAAGGTGTTCCTCCACCTCAGCAGTAGGGGAGAGCGAGACTAGAAAGGTGTTCCTCCACCTCAGCAGTAGGAGAGAGCGAGACTAGAAAGGTGTTCCTCCACCTCAGCAGTAGGAGAGAGAGAGACTAGAAAGGTGTTCCTCCACCTCAGCAGTAGGGGAGAGAGAGACTAGAAAGGTGTTCCTCCACCTCAGCAGTAGGAGAGAGAGAGACTAGAAAGGTGTTCCTCCACCTCAGCAGTAGGGGAGAGAGAGACTAGAAAGGTGTTCCTCCACCTCAGCAGTGGCAGGAATAAGGCCCTATTAAAATCAGTTTTTACTCTGTTTAGTTTTTCCCCAAATTCCGTTTTATCCATTGTTGTTTTTCCAGATTTCCGTGTTCCCCAACCTTTTCAGGTTTTCACTCTCAAAAGTCCACAATAATGCTTAAACCACATCCGGAGATCACTTTTGAGGTCTGGGTAATGTGGGTGTAGTTACCATTTAATTCCAGTGCGCACCTAGCAAGAAGCAGTTGTTTAGCAGTGTTTTTGTAGCACACGTGATGGTAGAGTTTCAAAACAAATACCCACTAGATTGATGCAAATAATCCTGATATTATTCTGCCAGGTAAGCGTAGGCTACTTTGTAGTTAACATTTAATTGAGAAGGTTTTTGGGATAACCTTTCCATCTGCCAGAAGATTTTTCATTAGCATCATCGCTAACAGCTACACAAAGTGGTAGACGCGCACACCACACATACAGAAGGGGGATTCTTGTTGCCTCTTCAGAAAGTTGCAGGAAGATACGAATCACTGAGGCATTCTGTTCATGTCTTATGATAAACTTTGGCAAATTCATTACTTTTTGTTGATTCAATCAATACATTTGTTCAATCAATACAGTTCAGTCAATACATTTTTGAATATTGTTAAATTCAGTTTTAATGTCTGGATTCCGTGATTCCGTCCACGTTCTTCGCATCTCGGATGTTATAGGGCCATACATAATACACTCAGCCTCTTGTTGTAAACAGGTGAGTGAGAGGCGCCAGCAGTGGCTTCCCCAGGGCAGTACAGTACAGGCCAGGCAGACAGACAGCAACACTCAACAAACTGGCTGCATAGCCTACATGCTGATACACATTGATCAAAGACCATATTGAGGCCGGCAATGAATGAGAGTATCACATCACCTTAAACAATCAACTGAAGAGTTGCATGGTTTCATAACTTTGTAATTGGGCAATTTAGTTAAGGTAAACTCCACAACTATAACCAGTCCCTCAACAGTAGAAGTCTGATAGTCTGACAGAGAGAGCAGTGGAGTAGTTGAGGTAGGGAGGACAGTAGAGTAGTTGAGGTAGGGAGGACAGTAGACTAGTTGAGGTAGGGAGGACAGTAGAGTAGTTGAGGTAGGGAGGACAGTAGAGTAGTTGAGGTAGGGAGGACAGTAGAGTAGTTGAGGTAGGGAGGACAGTAGAGTAGTTGTGGTAGGGAGGACAGTTGAGTAGTTGAGGTAGGGAGGACAGTAGAGTAGTTGAGGTAGGGAGGACAGTAGAGTAGTTGAGGTAGGGAGGACAGTAGAGTAGTTGTGGTAGGGAGGACAGTAGAGTAGTTGAGGTAGGGAGGACAGTAGAGTAGTTGTGGTAGGGAGGACAGTAGAGTAGTTGAGGTAGGGAGGACAGTAGAGTAGTTGAGGTAGGGAGGACAGTAGAGTAGTTGTGGTAGGGAGGACAGTAGACTAGTTGTGGTAGGGAGGACAGTAGAGTAGTTGAGGTAGGGAGGACAGTAGACTAGTTGTGGTAGGGAGGACAGTAGAGTAGTTGAGGTAGGGAGGACAGTAGACTAGTTGAGGTAGGGAGGACAGTAGAGTAGTTGAGGTAGGGAGGACAGTAGACTAGTTGAGGTAGGGAGGACAGTAGAGTAGTTGAGGTAGGAAGGACAGTAGAGTAGTTGAGGTAGGGAGGACAGTAGACTAGTTGAGGTAGGGAGGACAGTAGAGTAGTTGAGGTAGGAAGGACAGTAGAGTAGTTGTGGTAGGGAGGACAGTAGAGTAGTTGTGGTAGGGAGGACAGTAGAGTAGTTGAGGTAGGGAGGACAGTAGACTAGTTGAGGTAGGGAGGACAGTAGAGTAGTTGTGGTAGGGAGGACAGTAGAGTAGTTGTGGTAGGGAGGACAGTAGAGTAGTTGTGGTAGGGAGGACAGTAGAGTAGTTGAGGTAGGGAGGACAGTAGACTAGTTGTGGTAGGGAGGACAGTAGACTAGTTGTGGTAGGGAGGCTGTTTTCATATCCTATCAACAGGTGGTCAGGTGTTCTTTTCTCGGCGCCTCGCCATGCTCCCACAATGTTAATCCGCCCCGGAATGTGCCGGCCACTGGATAGGAGGTGTGACTGGGAGTCATTCTGTGTGTTTCCTTTGATTGTGTATTGAATGTGAGGTTTGGAAGCATGCCGTGCAGGTCGGTATAAGACCAACTGTAACAGTATCTAATGTTGTGGCTTGGTAGACACAGCTACAGGATGTCAGCCTAACCAGGAAGTGCAAATGTAAAGTATTGGAGTTGGTCTGGACTTATGTAGGCTATTGCTGTTGATGTTTTGGAGGAGTTTCTGGTAGCAAAAGTCATGATAATATTACTAAATCTGTTAGAAAACATGGAAGGACGATGTGAAGAGGAGTCTAGTTATATTTAAAGAGTTACACTAAGTACTTCTGAGAGGAGAGGTGGTACAGCCTTTGTGGAACAGTGTATTGTAGTTCGGTGCAGCTTGCCCCGGCTGGCCTGCATGGCTGGGTTTGTCTAGGCCTGTTTGTCTTCACCACCCCTAGTTACTACCTGGTGTTGGACTAAGGAAAAGTTCAGTTCTTCTACTGCGAGGCAGAGTGTGGATCTTGGAAGTGAGAGGAGCGAGATTCTTCTCTCATTCAGCAAAGAACTCTGTCGCCTCACGACTACCTGTTGCTGGCTCCCTCTCTTTCTCTCTCCTCCCTCCTCCTCCTCTTCCTCCTCTTCCTCCTCCTCCTCCTCCTCCACCACCACCAACTTTCTCTTACCTGTTCTATTTGAGTCTTTGCTGCTCTGTGTTTGAAAGGATTAATTGTTGTTCATGTTTTATTTTTTTGTTCTGTTTGTTTCTGGGGGTTTATTTTTAGGCCTGAAGTGTGGTTGCTAGGAGACCAGGGGAGAGAGAGAAGGCGAGAAAGGGAAGGGAATGGAGCGAGAGAGAAGTGTTTGCGTTGTGAAGGCTGAATTACACACTCACACACTGAGTCAGCGATGACACACACACACACACACACACACACACACACACACCCTTCCCAGTAACTGTTATTGTGAACTTGTTTTTCTAGTTTTGTGCATCTTCTTGTCATTAGGTCTGTTCTGTGTGACTGTACCTCTACGTGCTGTCACTGTGTGTTCCTGTCTGTCAGTCAGTCTGTCAGTCTGTCTGTCAGTCTGTCTGTCTGTCTGCCTGTGTGTGTTATTAGTGTGAGTGCTGGTCAGAGCAGCACACTTGTTGAGCTCTGCTCTGCCATTTCTCCAGCGTCCTTGTCGTTCCCCTGCAGTGGCATTGCATCAGCTTCTCTCTGTCACACAGGACAATCTCCTGGGCCTTAACACACCTTCCTGGTCTAGGTCCTCCAGGCCTTCAGACAAGACACGTTGAGCTTTCCAATTCTAGACCTGGTGTATTTTTGCCTTGTGGCCAATTTTGGAAACTGTTCTCTTTTCACTGGATGTCAATTTGAGGGAGCTAGTGTGGAAGCATTCATGCGTGCCCGCACACACACACACAGAGGAAACAGATCTGTTGTTGTGGTTTAGAACAGTTGCTCTCTTCCTGTCCCGCGCTGGTGGCACATTCCAGGAAACCTCCTCACACACACACACACACACACACACACACACGCACATCCTTAACCTACTTGCTACCAGACAGTACACACGCACACTCCTGATGGACGGATAGTTCTAGCATCACCTTGGCAACAGCATGCGTAGTACAGACACTGTGCCACCAATGTCTCACTGACCATACACACACAACACAAACCAGGTTTCCACCCAACCATTTCATGCGGATGAATTAATTACCTGATGCATGAAAAAGTCATGACTGGGCTGATAGAAAGAGGAAATGCTGGTACAATTGTTTCATTCGACATGGTGGGATCTTTTTGTGCCTGTAAAATGAATTATGTGAGAAATGCCGGTGGAAACGCCTTTATGCGCAAATATTGATATAATAACCATCATATCGAAGTAAACTTGATATGTTGTGTGGTCCTCTCACCACAACTTGGAAAAGCATGCAGTTTATTAGGCTACAGATGAAATAAGTTATGATGAACTTCACAGGGTGGTGAAAATGCACGGTGATGAGCTTGATGCTCCTCCAATAAATATCAAGGATCTTATTCTGGCGAATGATGATCGATGCTTGGCTGCCGTTTGACAAATAAAAATAATATCACTATTATCCATAATAATCTCATAATGTAGGTAGCCTACCCTCACTGTATCTGCCAGCTGTTGGCTAGAGCGCACGTGCCATGACCAGAGTGGGCACATTCGCTCTGTAACGCAACAGTTTTTGTGACAAAACCATCAGTACAGTTTAAAATGTGATGGAAACCCATTTAACTTTTTATTATTCATTCAGTTAAATGGGAATTTAACCGCAAAAGTTACTTTTATGTTCACTGCGTCATCACGCACAGCCTTTTATCCGCAACAAGTCCTTTTGATGGAAAGACATCTCTGGTGGGAAAATGGAATATTAGCATGAAAATCTTTTGCAAATTGGATGGAAACCTAGCTACTGACACACATAAGTCCTGCACCCCCACCTAATGCCCCTGGGTCACACAGTCACTAACACACTATCTGGCACTTACATAGTTACACAATACACACACACACACACAGCCCAGTGCAACATGTTGGGAAGAGGAGAGGAGAGGGGTGAAAAGTCAACTGTTTGCCCAGAGCTGGCTACAGGAGTACATTAACACCAATATGTGAAATGGCGGGAGGGAGAGAAAGAGAGGGAGAGCGGGAAAGAGAAGAGCGGGGCACTTGCTGTCTGTCCCTAAGGAGGTTTGTGTGTGTGCTTGCACGCCTGTGTGTGTGTGCTTGAGTGTGCGTGCACGAGTGTGTGTTAGGTGAGAGGGTAATGCCTTGGGAGCGTAGTGTTACTCTGGTGAAGGTAATAAATATACCCAGCAGCACCTCAGAGATCCACCACCAGCTTTACTGACACAATATTATTCTGCTGCCCCAAACCCCACTGGGACAATGGGGGTGGTGTGTGTGTGTGTGTGTGTGTGTGTGTGTGTGTGTATGTGTGTGTATGTGTGTGTTGAGAGAGTAATTCTAGTTAAAGATTATGTCCCATATGATTGGGTGCCACTGGGGTCCTCAGAGTCCATTCCCCTGCAGCCTGGTCTCCAAGAAACCATCACATCAACTTGTGCCGCAATTCTCTCATGATCATTTAGTTCCTTATGTAGGCTAGTTGGCATTAAACATGATTCTTGATCTGAGCAGGAAGAACTCCAGGCTCTACTAACAGGGTCCAACTCCAGGCTCTAGTAACAGGGTCCAACTCCAGGCTCTAGTAACAGGGTCCAACTCCAGGCTCTAGTAACAGGGTCCAACTCCAGGCTCTAGTAACAGGGTCCAACTCCAGGCTCTACTAACAGGGTCCAACTCCAGGCTCTAGTAACAGGGTCCAACTCCAGGCTCTAGTAACAGGGTCCAACTCCAGGCTCTAGTAACAGGGTCCAACTCCAGGCTCTAGTAACAGGGTCCAACTCCAGGCTCTACTAACAGGGTCCAACTCCAGGCTCTAGTAACAGGGTCCAACTCCAGGCTCTAGTAACAGGGTCCAACTCCAGGCTCTAGTAACAGGGTCCAACTCCAGGCTCTAGTAACAGGGTCCAACTCCAGGCTCTAGTAACAGGGTCCAACTCCAGGCTCTAGTAACAGGGTCCAACTCCAGGCTCTAGTAACAGGGTCCAACTCCAGGCTCTACTAACAGGGTCCAACTCCAGGCTCTACTAACAGGGTTCAACTCCAGGCTCTAGTAACAGGGTCCAACTCCAGGCTCGAAGTCTGTCTGTCATGTAGAATAGGGAATCAAGTCTGCTATATTCATTACTTTTCTATCTGTAACATTCTGAACGTTGCATCTTGCTGAAAATACCCCAGCAGATTTCCAGGAAGGTTATGGTGTGTAGGGTGTTTTGCAAGCTATAGGCTGTAGTGTGCATAAGTGTGTGAATGGGAATATACACTCAGTGGTCCGTTTATTAGGTACACCACCCCGTTCACGAAAATGGTCAGCTCCTACAGACAGTGAGTCACGTGGCCCGCGATATAAAGCAGGCATCGAGGCATTCAGATACTGTTCAATTGAACGTTGAAATTGGCAAAACCAGTGACCTAAGCGACTGAGTGTGGTATGATCGTCGTTGCCAGGCGCGCCGGATACAGGATCTCAGAAACGGTTGCCCTCCTGGGCTTTTCACGCAGGACGGTGTCTAGGGTTTACAGAGAATGGCATGACAAACAAAAAACATCCAGTCAGTGGCAGTCCTGTGGGCGAAAACAGCTTGTTGATGAGAGACGTCGAAGGAGAATGGCAAGAATCGTGCAAGCTAACAGGCGGGCCACGAACAGGCAAATAACGGCGCTGTGCAGAACGGCATCTCGGAAAACACAACTCATCGGTCCTTGTCACAGATGGGCTATTGCAGCAGACGACCACACTGGGTTCCACTCCTATCAGCTAAAAACAAGAAGAAGCGGCTCCAGTGGGCACGCTATCACCAACACTGGACATTTGAGGAGTGGAAAAACGTTGCCTGGTCCGACGAATCCCAGTTCCTGTTGCGTCATGTTGATGGCAGAGTCAGGATTTGCCGTAAGCAGCATGAGTCAATGGACCCTTCCTGCCTGGTGTCAATGGTACAGGCTGGTGGTGGTGGTGTAATGGTGTGGGGACAGTTTTCCTGGCACACATTAGGTCCCTTCTTGATACCAATTGATCAATGTTTGAACACCACAGCGTGTCTGAACATTGTTGCTGACCATGTGCGTCCTTTCATGGCTACAGGGGGGTCCGTCCCGGTACTAGATGGGTGTACCTAATAAACTGGTCACTGAGTGTGTGGTTGTGTTACTGGATGTATAATGTTGCTAGTACAGGACACCAGACTCCTGTAGGCTTTGTCTCCTGTTTCTCGCTCCTCCTCCCCCTCTCGTAGCACTTCTCGACTTCTCTCTCTCTCTCCCCCCTTCCCCCCTCACGCTCTCTCGTTCTCTGTCTGTGGAACAATAACCCCAGTGTGTGTATGGGTCTATTTTCGTCCCTCCAAGGCCACCACTGCTCCCCCACCTCCATGTCTCTCTCTCTCTCTCTCTCTCTCTCTCTCTCTCTCTCTCTCTCTCTCTCTCTCTCTCTCTCTCTCTCTCTCTGTCTCTCTCCGTCTCTCTCTGTCTCTCTCTCTGTCTCTCTCTCTGTCTCCGTCTCTGTCTCTCTCTCTCTCTCTCTGTCTCTGTCTCTCTTTTTCTCTCTCTCTGTCTCTCTCTCTCTCTCTTTCTCTCTCTCTGTCTCTCTCTCTGTCTCTCTCTCTCTCTGTCTCTGTCTCTCTCTCTGTCTCTGTCTCTCTCTCTGTCTCTCTCTCTCTCTCTGTCTCTCTCTCTCTCTCTCTCTCTCTCTCTCTCTCTCTCTCTCTCTCGCTCTGTCTCTGTCTCTCTCTCTGTCTCTCTCTCTCTCTGTCTCTGTCTCTGTCTCTGTCTCTGTCTCTCTCTGTCTCTCTCTCTCGGTCTCTCTCTCTCGGTCTCTCTCTCGGTCTCTCTCTCTCTCTCTCTCTCTCTCTCTCTCTCTCTCTCTCTCTCTCTCTCTCTCTCTCTGTCTCTCTCTCTCGGTCTCTCTCTGTCTCTCTCTCTCTCTCTCTCTCTCTCTCTCTCTCTCTCTCTCTCTCTGTCTCTCTCTCTCGGTCTCTCTCTCGGTCTCTCTCACAGTGCTGAAAGCCCCAGTAGTTGAACAATGACAGGGTCGTGTAGCTAACTGGGTAAAGTGTGTATGGTGTGGTCTGTAATAAGTCCTAAGAATAGTTCTGCAGTTTTGTTCCTGCTCATGCCTCGACTCAGCTCCTCCTCCTCTGAATAAAGGTCAGGGACTTTTCAGCTCTTCACAACTTTATTCACAGTTCTTATTCACTACTTTCACCTATCTAGATATCTCTGATTAGTTACTTTCCCTCCATAGTTTATCAGGTAGACTTGGTTCGCTCGCTCTTCCTGTTCAATTCAATTCAAAGACCTTTATTGGCATGGGAAACATATGTTTACATTGCCAAAGCAAGTGAAATAGAAAATAAACAAAAGTGAAATACAGTAAACATTACACTCACAAAAGTTCCAAAGGAATAGAGACATTTCAAATGTCATATTATGTATATATACAGTGTTGTAACGATGTGCAAATAGTTAAAGTACAAAAGGGAAAATAAGTAAACATGAATATGGGTTGTATTTACAATTGTGTTTGTTCTTCACTGGTTGCCCTTGTGGCAACAGGTCACAAATGTAACTGCTCTCTCTCTCTCTCCTTCAGTACACATAGAAGGTTAGCTAGGTAGAAGTACTGATCAGGCCCACTCTCTCTTATCTCCTCTCCTCTCCCTGTGGTGTTATGACCGTGGTAACATTACAGAGGCTCTGATTTCCTCCCTAACTCACACCCCACCCTTTCCCAGCTTCCCTCTTTCTTTCTTACTCCCCCTTTCCCTCTCCTCCTCCACCCTTCTTCCACCCCCCTGTTTATAGCTAGAGGCCGTGTGTCAGTCAGTCACTGTGCCAATGGTGCCTAGGAACCACTGTTCACAAAAGGAGGTGTGTGTGTGTGGGGGGGGGGTGGGGGGTAGGAGATGATATCTGTGTACTCGTGTGTGTCAGCGCTTGGAGTTCACAATCAGATTCAAGGCCTCATGCTTCTAGTCACTCACTCACTCACTCACACACACACACACACACACACACACACTGTGTCCATTCTGTCCCTCACAGAAAATCAGCTTTAGATATGGCCACGTTACTCTCATTCTCGCTATCTTTCGCTTTTTCCTCTCTGTCTCCCCCAATGTCTCTCTCTGGGCTGTTTAGAGGGCATTGGAGTTGGTCCCTCTACATAGTTGAAATAGCTCCAGCGTTAGAAGTCTAGAAAAGGCCTGCCAAAGAGATCACACAGAGGAAGACGGGCATCCGCAGAGAGAGAGAGAGAGAACAAGGGAGGGGGGTGAGCAATGTGACCTGGATGACAAGACTACCAGACGAGCTATGACCTCATCCTTCTCTTTATCCCCTCTCTGTCCCCAACCCCCTCTTCAGCCGTTGTCTCTCTCTCTTCCCACTCTTGTTTCCCACTGTGTCCTCCTCCCCCTCTCTCTCTCCTTGTCCCAGGACTCACCGTGTCTCCTCTTCCCTCCTCCTCTTTCAGTCCCCCCCCCCGACTCCCTCCATCCCCCAACCCAAACTTGTAGCTACTTACCACACCCTCCTATTCCCCATCTCTCTATCTCTTAACCCCCCCCCCCCCCTTTATATATTCTCACTTACTAACACCCTTCCACACCCCAACCTCTAGTGTCCCAGGGCAGAGATTAGCCCCCCTCCCTCCACACACACAGCCTAGCTGCTGCATTATTGATGCTGTGTGTGTGTGTCTGGCTCCTCTCTTCTCTCTGTGCTGTAATGGCTATCTGGTGTCTCCCCCAGGAGGGAAAGAGAGCGCCAGAGATGGATGGAGGAGAGGAGAGCAGGATGTGCAGGAGGAGTAGAGGTCAGAGAGGTTAAGTTTGGGGGTGAGGTCCCACACTGCTTTTGTCCTGCATGGTATTGATGCATTCTGACACACCTTCACACACACACACACACACACACACACACAAGTGTCTTTCTCACACAAAGCCCACTGTAGGGTCGCTTAAAACCTCATCAAACAGACCTGTGGACATGTCATGACTTCAGTGTGAGCGGCTCTGTGTGTGTGTGTGTGTGTGTGCGTCATGGTCTCTGTTTCTTGTGTCAGTATGAGCGGCCTCTTGTGATAACTGATCCACTGTGACTCAGGACAGGTTTGTCCTCTGGGTGTAACATATATGACACACAGCCTTGGGGAGTGAGGAAAAGACACCTGTTGTGGCTCTATTTTACTCCGAATTCCTGTGAAGAGGACATTATGTCTGTCCTGTATCACAACACACTACTGGGCTCTGGTTGCTGAGACATTGTTTCCTACCAATATCACTTCTATTACTACACATTGCTGCTTTCATATCATGTTTAGCTGGCTGTTTGCTGGGGGGTTATTTACACACACACGGTACTCTGTGTCTCCATATCTGGACGTGTGTTGATGATGATGATGACGTTTGGTTTTGTTGTCTTTGTTCAGAGGTTGGCAGGCAGAGTTTGTCTCTAACTACTTACCAGGGATCCATTTCACCTGTTGACCTGAAACGCGATGCGTGTGTATAGTCTGTTGTTGTGACCTCTGGTGCCTGTGTCAATGTCATCCTATCAAAAACCGAGTTCTGGCAACAAAATATATAGAAAATAAATCTGTAATTAATTGAGAACTCTCCAAACTGCCCTTATTCAGTTAGTCAATCTGGTTCACCAAGGCAGACCTATTTAAGCCCACATAGAACTACATAAAGCAGATCTGGCATGAATCTATTGAGCGTGGCTCTATGTTGTTTGCCAGATGCGGTCTATTGACATAATGAAGAGCGTTAGGTAACAGGGTCTAAATGGTCGCGCTGCCAAGCATGGTGCAGATTATAATCTATCTATCAATCTGTCCGTCGTGTAGAAAATCCCTCCAACATCTAGCTAAAATGAGCTATTCTGATGCTTTTCAGTGCTCATCTGTCCTAGTAGTGGCTTTTCTGCCATAGTGATGTCATACACATCCATGTTGTAGCTAGATCTTAAAGGGATAGTTCACCCTGAAATTTAAATTTGTCAGATGTTTTCATACTTCAAATGCCGTCTAAAGTTAAGCTAATTCTGTAACGCCATGTTATCTGTTGTATAGGAGAAAGTTGTAGGACTCAATCCCTGATGAATGGGATTTGTAGGCATTGACTAGGCCTGATTTTATCACATTAATATGGACTCCTGTTCTTCTCTGGCAGAGTAATGGTTATGTAGAGAGGATGTTAGTCATATTGAACAGTAGGTAATCAGTGTCTCTCTCTGATTAAACTATTTAACACCAGTGATGCTAACACCCAGTCTGGCTCAGATTGGTCACATCTTCGTGACCACACGCATGTGAAAAAATAGCCTCTCAAGTGCATTCAACTCGTCATTCAAGTCTCATGAATATACCCTCATTCACTCACATATTGGCGTATTCTCAATCTTGAACACACATTTACATCAAGGTCAGTCGAGCAGGCAGACAAACACTCACAAACATGTGCCCACACCCACAGTCTGTTTCCGCCTTTCACACTTTGAGTTTCCGTTGTACATTTGGGGGAGGGATATATGGAGGGACAGAGGGAGGGAGGGAGGACTAGGCCGTGTTGTTTCCTCTGTCAGTAGGAAAGAGTGACAGAATCAGGGAAAAGAGGTGGAGTGGAGAGGTTTTCTTCATGAATAGTGTTCCACAGACATAGAAAGAGCACAAATGTTGTGATGGTGTGTGTACGTGTGTGTGTGTGTTCACTATCAGAGTAGTATCACGACAGGGAGATCAGTGAGTGTTTCCGGCGCAGGACTGTTGTGGTTGTGTGGACGCCATAGCAGTGACGGTGACAGGAAGGTCGTGGTTTCTGCACCCAGTCTACCATGAGTCAGATACAACACACAGTGGAGTGGAGGAGAGGAAAGCAGAGAAGAGGCCAGGCCAGGTCAGGCAGGTGTGAGTGACACCGCAACGTGTCAAGCAGCCACAGTTGATGATGTGCAGCACTGTGTACATGTTAATAACAGTAGAGACAGAACCAGACCGATGTACAGATGGATCCCAAATACATCCCTAAGCTCCAGACGGAGAACTAATAGACCGAACACAAATAGGCCTCACTAATCCTCTTTCCTCTTCTACAAAACACCTTATAGAACACACGTTCCACTCTTCACCTGACAGCACCTGACAGGGCTAGCGGCAACTCCTCTCGCCTCAATGGAGTTGGAATCAATATTCATGACCTGCCCTGCATTCCCGTGACTTGGCTATTGGCCCAAACGTTGGGTTTTTATGTGCTGCCTGCTGTTTAGACTTCAGAAATAAGTGAACATTTAGACTGAGCATAGCCTTTCTGAATGTGCTGTCCTCTATGAAGGCTAATCATCTCAGTCCATCAGTATGGCTGTGCTCCAGGGACCTCCAGGCTAACTCCCTTCTCCCTGGTCTCCCCCTCTCCTCCCCAGGGTTTGCCTTTCCAGATTGGGCCTACAAACCCGAGTCGAGCCCCGGCTCGCGACAGATCCAGCTGTGGCACTTCATCCTGGAGCTGCTGAGGAAGGAGGAGTACCATGACGTCATCGCCTGGCAGGGGGACTATGGAGAGTTTGTCATCAAGGACCCTGACGAGGTGGCCCGGTTATGGGGGGCCCGCAAGTGCAAACCCCAGATGAACTATGACAAGCTGAGCAGGGCACTCCGGTAAGGAAACTCAATGACACCAAGCGTGTCCAGCCCCATGTACTGTGCTGTTTACACCCTGATCCTAATGCACATGGCTGTCTTATGGCAGTGATCCAGGCCCCAATTACTCATAAAGCTCTGGCTTAGGCCCCAGATATAGGTTTATTGTTATGTTGTGCACGGTCAACATTTCATCACCTGTCTAAGCTGGCTGTTATGGCTATGACACCAAGTCTAGCCCCTAAAGCACTGTATACTGTAGGCCTATCGTATTGGCACTGACTCTATCTCCCAATACACTGTTTTGGCAGTGACCAGAAAGCACATGGATTCTATTGACACCAACTCAAGCCCCATATACCTGCTATGGCGGTGATAATATTGCCCATGGAATGTTATGGCAGTGAATAAACAAAAAAAGACTGTTCACTCAAACATCCCTAACACACGCTCCTTATTCTGTTATGGCATTGACCTCCATGGCCCCATATACTGTATTACAGCTACTCTGACCACATGTAGCCTATCACATGTGAATCACCCATACACTGTACAATAGGGATTGGCATGAGAAATCAAGTACACAAACTGACGTCAAAACCAATCTTTACCAGAGATTTAAAAATATATATATATATATATATTAAACATCTATTTGGTCAACATTTTCTTTTGAAGACAACGTTAATTTGTTTTGACTAGTGTTCCATTTGTACATGTGCATTTTTGGGACACAACAAAAAATAAACAAAGCCAAGCATCACACAATTCTGCTCCCTAAATTCCCTTTCCCAGAAATAAATGTCTATAAAAACATATCTAACTGATGGGATACACAAGCTATATTCCTTGCGAAATGATGACTGTTTCATCACCAATTCTAAACGGACTGGTTGACTGAAGTAGAGAAATATGTGTTCCAACAATGAGCTGCAGTTTTGGAAGAATTTAGTCATTTTCCGCTTAGGGTGCTTTGCGGTTGTCACTAGTTACCACAGCCACGAAGTCAAAATTGTCTATATCGTAAAAATGAATGAAAACAAATAATTCAATCATTAAGTCCAGGCCTACTCACCAAACAGATGTCCTGGCCATAATTCATCCCCATGCAGTGTTCAATGTAGATTTGTTAATCCATTTAGAAAATTACAAGGAACAGGCGTAATAAACAAAATCGAACGTCTGTATATCGAATAGAAGACACATTTTGTTTTGTAACCCTGAAAAACTTGAAAAACGTTAACTTTCTAAATTGAGCCCAGTTTCAAATGATCACTCTGAGAATAACTGTTCTAGACGGGAGATTCGAATCACTTCACATTATTCTGTTATATTACATCATGTTTTTTACTGTAAAATAGGTGTCTTGACTGTGATAAGGGCTCGGGAAATAAGAGCGTATTGTCTGCTAAATGAACAAAACAAGGCTATGCCATTGCACAACCATAGGCTTCTACAAGTAAGTGCCATACTGCTGAGGCTGCTACCTTTTTGAAGATTGTGTTCCATGATATAATATAACCAGTTGATATTACAGTTTCAATAAATTCATCTTAAATGGCACGTTTTTTATTGACTGAATATATACATATATATATGAGGCAATTTAGCAAATAGGATTCGTTATCTGTAATGGTAATGATAAATGAGGCATTGTTGCTCACTGTTGGCATATACAGTAGATAAATGCGCAAACATTGTTTTCCAGTGGCTGTACAGCCTCTGGCTGTTCTAAAAATAGTACTCGAGCGAGATAAAAAATAATGCGAGAACTCGAACAGTCAAAAAGGTCAAATGTCCATCCCTACTGTATAACTACTACTCTGACCACATGTAGCATGTCACATGTGACTCTGAAGCCTATCATTTAAGGACACCAACTCAGGTCCAATATAGCCTTCTGTTGTGGCACTGACCCTAACACCCATTAGGGCATCACCGTTATTGCAATGACCCCCATACACTGTAACACCAAGTCAAGCTATTATGGTGATGACCCTAGGTGTACTGTTAGGTCTGTGACCCTGTAGTGTAATGAGCCAGTAATCCATCCAGGCCTCATGCTGTACAGTATCATCCCCCAGGCAGCTCACTGCTTAGCCTGGATCTGTCACACAGACTCTGTCCTGATCTCCCTCACAGCCACACACACTCACCATAACACACACCCAAACAGCAGGTTCAACACATTTACTCACTGACAGCAACACAACAGACTTTGACATACACTTTGGACTAATCTGTACAGTCTAAAATATTACGTAGGTGACACATTGCACGCAATTGCTTCAATCGGGACAGAGAATAAGACCCATAACCTGAGAGAACAACACAGTTCAACAGCCCAGTATCTAACCTAACCAGTCACCACTGACTGTTTTAATGGGCTGGCTTGTAGTCTCTTGTGTTTCTGACTTCACAGGACAAAGATTAGACTAAGCACTGATAAACTGATAAACCACACATAATCTGGAAGCAGTAAGAGCAGAAGAGTGATGGAGTCGCCCTGTTTAGGTTGGGGGCTTACGTAAGTCTCTACAGGGGTGTGATTGACATGGTGTCTGATGCAGATGGGGTCTGAGGAGGACAGGCTGGTTTAACACACTAATTGCAAATCACAGTTTGGAGGGAGGGGGGTGTTTTCCTCTTATTAATCCCTCATTGAATAAGTCCTTTTGGGTCTTAATACATCTTAACGATGGGAGCTCCACCTCCTCTCCTCTCCTCCTCGCCACTGCTCTCCTCTTCTTCCTTCTTCTCTTCCTCTCCTCTCATCCTTACTATAGAGAATGCCAAGAGTGTGCAGAGCTGTCATCAAGGCAAAGGGTGGCTATTTGAAGAATCTCAAATATAAAATATATTTTGATTTGTTTAACACCTTTTTTGTTACTACTTGATTCAATGTGTTATTTCATAGTTTTGATGTCTTCACTATTATTCTACAATGTAAGAAATAGTCAAAATAAAGAAAAACCCTTGAATGAGTAGGTGTGTCCAAACATTTAACTGGTAGTGTATTTATATTTATAAACTGGGTGGTTCGAGCCTTTAATGCTGATTGGCTGACAAAACATTTATTTTTACTGATCTAATTACGTTGGTAACCAGTTTATAATAACAATAAGGCACCTCGGAGGTTTGTGGTTTATGGCCAATATACTACGGCTAAGGGCTGTATCCAGGCACTCCGTGTTGCGTCGTGTGTACGAGCAGCCCTTAGCCCCCTCAAGCCTTATTGCTTAAATATATAATGTATTAGTAGCCACTGATGGCCTAACCCTCACTGTAAGCTACACCAATTCATTGCAGCCTTCCTCCTCTTTCACTCTTCTCCCCTTTTGTCTTTCTTTCTCTCCCATCTTTCCCTCTGTAGCGTATCTCTCTTTCTCTCTGTAGCGTATCTCTTTCCCTCTGTAGCGCATCTCTCTCTTTCCCTCTGTAGCGCATCTCTCTTTCCCTCTGTAGCGCATCTCTCTTTCCCTCTGTAGCGCATCTCTCTTTCCCTCTGTAGCGCATCGCTCTTTCCCTCTGTAGCGCATCGCTCTTTCCCTCTGTAGCGTATCTCTCTCTTTCCCTCTGTAGCGTATCTCTCTCTTTCCCTCTGTAGCGTATCTCTCTTTCCCTCTGTAGCGTATCTCTCTCTTTCCCTCTGTAGCGTATCTCTCTCTTTCCCTCTGTAGCGTATCTCTCTTTCCCTCTGTAGCGTATCTCTCTCTTTCCCTCTGTAGCGTATCTCTCTCTTTCCCTCTGTAGCGTATCTCTCTTCTTTCCCTCTGTAGCGTATCTCTCTCTTTCCCTCTGTAGCGTATCTCTCTCTTTCCCTCTGTAGCGTATCTCTCTTTTTCCCTCTGTAGCGTATCTCTCTTTTTCCCTCTGTAGCGTATCTCTCTCTTTCCCTCTGTAGCGTATCTCTCTCTTTCCCTCTGTAGCGTATCTCTCTATCCCTCTGTAGCGTATCTCTCTCTTTCCCTCTGTAGCGTATCTCTCTCTTTCCCTCTGTAGCGTATCTCTCTCTTTCCCTCTGTAGCGTATCTCTCTCTTTCCCTCTGTAGCGTATCTCTCTCTTTCCCTCTGTAGCGTATCTCTCTCTTTCCCTCTGTAGCGCATCTCTCTTTCCCTCTGTAGCGTATCTCTTTCCCTCTGTAGCATATTTCTCTTTCCCTCTGTAGCGTATTTCTCTTTCCCTCTGTAGCGCATCTCTCTTTCTTTTCCTCTGTAGCGTATCTCTTTCCCTCTGTAGCATATTTCTCTTTCCCTCTGTAGCGTATTTCTCTTTCCCTCTGTAGCGTATTTCTCTTTCCCTCTGTAGCGCATCTCTCGCTTTCCCTCTGTAGCGCATCTCTTTCCCTCTGTAGCGCATCTCTCTTTCCCTCTGTAGCGTATCTCTCTTTCCCTCTGTAGCGTATTTCTCTTTCCCTCTGTATCGTATTTCTCTTTCCCTCTGTAGCGCATCTTTCTCTCCCTCTGTAGCGTATCTCTCTCTTTCCCTCTGTAGCGTATCTCTCTCTTTCCCTCTGTAGCGTATCTCTCTCTCTTTCCCTCTGTAGCGCATCTCTCTCTTTCCCTCTGTAGCGTATCTCTCTTTCCCTCTGTAGCGCATCTCTCTCTTTCCCTCTGTAGCGTATCTCTCTTTCCCTCTGTAGCGTATCTCTCTCTTTCCCTCTGTAGCGCATCTCTCTCTTTCCCTCTGTAGCGTATCTCTCTTTCCCTCTGTAGCGTATCTCTCTTTCCCTCTGTAGCGTATCTCTCTCTTTCCCTCTGTAGCGTATCTCTCTCTTTCCCTCTGTAGCGTATCTCTCTTTTTCCCTCTGTAGCGTATCTCTCTCTTTCCCTCTGTAGCGTATCTCTCTCTTTCCCTCTGTAGCGTATCTCTCTCTTTCCCTCTGTAGCGTATCTCTCTCTTTCCCTCTGTAGCGTATCTCTCTCTTTCCCTCTGTAGCGTATCTCTCTTTTTCCCTCTGTAGCGTATCTCTCTTTTTCCCTCTGTAGCGTATCTCTCTCTTTCCCTCTGTAGCGTATTTCTCTTTCCCTCTGTAGCGTATTTCTCTTTCCCTCTGTAGCGCATCTCTCGCTTTCCCTCTGTAGCGCATCTCTTTCCCTCTGTAGCGCATCTCTCTTTCCCTCTGTAGCGTATCTCTCTTTCCCTCTGTAGCGTATTTCTCTTTCCCTCTGTATCGTATTTCTCTTTCCCTCTGTAGCGCATCTTTCTCTCCCTCTGTAGCGTATCTCTCTCTTTCCCTCTGTAGCGTATCTCTCTCTTTCCCTCTGTAGCGTATCTCTCTCTCTTTCCCTCTGTAGCGCATCTCTCTCTTTCCCTCTGTAGCGTATCTCTCTTTCCCTCTGTAGCGCATCTCTCTCTTTCCCTCTGTAGCGTATCTCTCTTTCCCTCTGTAGCGTATCTCTCTCTTTCCCTCTGTAGCGCATCTCTCTCTTTCCCTCTGTAGCGTATCTCTCTTTCCCTCTGTAGCGTATCTCTCTTTCCCTCTGTAGCGTATCTCTCTCTTTCCCTCTGTAGCGCATCTCTCTTTCCCTCTGTAGCGCATCTCTCTCTTTCCCTCCGTAGCGTATCTATTTCCCTCTGTAGCGCATCTCTCTCTTTCCCTCTGTAGCGTATCTATTTCCCTCTGTAGCGTATCTAGTTCCCTCTGTAGCACATCTCTCTCTTTCCCTCTGTAGCGCATCTCTCTCTTTCCCTCTGTAGCGTATCTAATTCCCTCTGTAGCGCATCTCTCTTTCCCTCTGTAGCGTATTTCTCTTTCCCTCTGTAGCGCATCTCTCTCTTTCCCTCTGTAGCGCATCTCTCTCTTTCCCTCTGTAGCGCATGTCTCGCTTTCCCTCTGTAGCGCATCTCTCGCTTTCCCTCTGTAGCGCATCTCTCTTTCCCTCTGTAGCGTATCTCTCTCTTTCCCTCTGTAGCGTATCTCTCTTTCCCTCTGTAGCGTATCTCTCTTTCCCTCTGTAGCGTATCTCTCTTTCCCTCTGTAGCGCATCTCTCTTTCCCTCTGTAGCGTATCTATTTCCCTCTGTAGCGCATCTCTCTTTCCCTCTGTAGCGCATCTCTCTCTTTCCCTCTGTAGCGTATCTATTTCCCCCTGTAGCGCATCTCTCTTTCCCCCTGTAGCGCATCTCTTTCTTTCCCTCTGTAGCGTATCTATTTCCCTCTGTAGCGCATCTCTCTTTTCCTCTGTAGCGTCTCTCTCTTCCCTCTGTAGCGCATCTCGCTTTCCCTCTGTAGCGCATCTCTCTGTCCCTCATATCTCTGACCTTAACACACACACACTTGTTTTTCTATCTTTGTGGGGACTTAAAATTGATTTCCATTCAAAATCCTATTTTCTCTATTGCCTAAAACTAACCCTATCACCTAAACCTAACCCTATCGCCTAAACCTAAACCTAAACCTAATCCAATTCTAACCCTAAACCAAACCCATACGTTTTAAATAGCCCTTGTCCCTGTGGGGACGTGGGAAATGTTTCCACGAGGGAGAATTTTCCTTGTTTTACTATCCTTGTGGGGACTTTTGGGGATATCATGTCCCCACAAGGATAGTAGTACAAGACCGCATGCTCACACACACACACACACACACACACACACACACACACACACACACACACACACACACACACACACACACACACACACACACACAGCCTAATCCTCACTGTGGGAGTGTGAATTTCACACTGGCTGTGGGAGCAGGAGACAGGAATGACGCAGGGACCAGAGTCGTGTGTCCTCTTGGAAAGTCAACTCACAGGCACACAGGAATACAATAGTATTCCTGATAAGGGGAAATCACCATATGCACACTATACAGGAAACTGTAAGATCATGGGGGCGAGTGATTGAAGTGCAGGGGCTTGAAAACAGGCGTGTTGTTTGAACTGTGTGTGAGAGCGAGTGTGTGTAAGTTAACTCCAGCTGAAGTCCTGGGTACCACACTGACTTTGGTCTCCAGATTTCTCCCATATGTGTGGAGCAATGTGGCCCACTCTACTGCCATGTGTTCCATATGGGGATGGTTGCTACAGTGTGTGTTTTAGAACTTAATTCATCTTTAGTGCCATTAATCCTCTTGCCACATTACTATTGATGTGCATCTTGAGAGGGTTTGTTGTGGTGACAGACCCATGGCCTCACATACCGCTCTGGTGTCAAACGAGGTGTGTGTGTGTGTGTGTGTGTGTGTGTGTGTGTGTGTGTGTGTGTGTGTGTGTGTGTGTGTGTGTGTGTGTGTGTGTGTGTGTGTGTGTGTGTGTGTGTGTGTGTGTGTGTGTGTGTGTGTGTGTGTGTGTGTGTGTGTGAATGGAGCAAAATGCCAAAGGGAGTAGATCGGGGATTCTTGTTGTTTGTTTTCAGTTTTTATTTGTTTATTTTTGCTCTGAGTGAAATGGATGAACAACACTTTATTGGTGATATTAATCACAGTAATAGGGCAACTGGTTCACAGCACTTGGAATCAAACCCGTCCCATAGACATTACTGCACTTGTAAAACCATGGTGAATTCCTCAGCTCTCTGTAGCCCCAGACCCAGTGTGGATCCCTTCTCCACCCGGTGCTCAGAGAGAGAGGGATGGAGAGGGAGAGTGGACAATGGCATCAGTGTACTGGTTGTAGGGCTATGGGAGAAAACCGAGATGGCAGTCGCACAGTAAAGCCCTGAGCCTCTCTCTCTCTCTTTTTCGCTCTCACTTTCTGTCTCTCTTTCTCTCGCGCTCTCTCTCTCTGCAAATGTTGTATATATTGGTCCTAATGGTAAGAAGAATGGGCTGATGCTATACCTATGGTCTCTGTTCCCAGTACCATGTATAGGTCTGGTCTGGTCCTCTGATGGGGTCATGATGATGACTGTTAGCAGCTCATACAGGTCAGAGGTTAGATGGCAAAGATTACCATCAGGCGCCGTAGGATACCCCTCCCCCGTCTCACACACACATACACCGACCGTGTTCACTCCGTGTGTGTTTGATTGAGCAGGACTGCTGTGACACCACTGTGACTAGGACTGTTACTAGGTCAGGAATCCCTGTTTACAACAGAGCCTATTGTATAGATTGAATGAGGGAGAGGAGAGGGTGACTGTATGAGTTTGTGTCGAGTGTGTTGTACATTTATTGTCCGTGTGTATCTGTGTTTCCCGTGTGTGTGTGTGTGTGTGTGTGTGTGTGTGTGTGTGTGTGTGTGTGTGTGTGTGTGTGTGTGTGTGTGTGTGTGTGTGTGTGTGTGTGCATCTCATTGTCCAGGATAGAATGAGTCTTTTATTTGCTGTGCGGGGAGAACACACCCTGAGTACACTCGACCACACGCTCGCGCCCACAGAGCATGTGACCAGCCTAATTAGACTCCAGCTAGATCCTCATCTCCACACACACACACACACACACACACACACACACACACACACACACACACACTCTTAGAGCATGTGAACAGCCTAATCAGACCCACAGCCAGACCCTCATCTTTACACACACACACACACACACACACACACACACACACACACACACACACACACACACACACACACACACACACACTCTTAGAGCATGTGAACAGCCTAATCAGACCCACAGCCAGACCCTCATCTTTACACACACACACACACACACACACACACACACACACACACACACACACACACTACAGTTCAGCCACCAACCAACACCGGTCATCCACACCAGGTTTTCCAGTAGTGTTAAGTCTCACGTGCATAAAGCCCCACACCTGAGTGTGAGCAGCTGGTGTGACGAAAAAGGCAGAAAATCAACAGGGACTCATGGAGGGCGTTGTAATCCTGACTTCCTGTCACAGTAAGCGCCAATTTACTGCACAACAATGTGTGTGTCCGTGCCTGTCTGTGTGGAGAAAGAGGGATAGAGAGAGCAGCTATATGACAATAGTTGGTGTGTGTGTGTGTGTGTGTGTGTGTGTGTGTGTGTGTGTGTGTGTGTGTGTGTGTGTGGAGAGCAGCTATGGTACTCTGGAGACCAGATTACTCTGTATCAAGCAGCCATATTTCTTTGATAGTGGCAGTATGAAGAGGCTAGCTGTGTTCCAATAGACAGGGCAGCTATATGGCTAGAAGGATAGTTAGACCAGTGACACTGGGGATTCAATTCTCCCCTACTTTCTCTTCCTCTCTCATCGGTCCTCTCTTCTTCTCTCATCTCTGATCCCTCTGTCCTCTCTTCTCCTCTCTCCATCAACTCTGGGAATTCCACAGCACTGTCTTGATTACTTTTTCCAGGAAAGTACCCATCCCTCTGTTCTCCCTCTCCTCTCTTCTCTCTCTCTCTCATCACTCTCTCTCTTTTTTCTTGCTCTCTCTCTCTCTCTCTCTTTCTCTCATCTCTCTCTCCTCTCTCTCTCTTTCTCTCTCTCTCTCTCTCTCTCTCTCTCTCTATTCCCTCTCCCTTTCTTTGGTGTAGGCCTACTTCTCTCTTTTTTTGTCTGATCAGCCAGTTTAGTCGTCTGTAATCGTGGGTGTAATCCCTGTCCTGCAATCTCACAACCTCACAATCTCACACACATACTGTATACACACAATCCCCCACACACACACACACACAACAAATAGCGCACACATTTTCCTGGAAGTCTCTCACTAAGTCTAAATCCACACGGTTATTGTTACATCTGATTATGTGCGGATAAAGATGTTTCCCTGGGTTTTAGGTGTGTGTGTGTGTGTGTGGGGGGGGCAGCTAAACACAGACCCTCAAAGCATCTTTCTTCTCTTTTGAAGTGAGTTCAAATGCTCTTCAAAGTGCTCCCTTACTCTGACTATGTGATGAGAGAGGGAGGAAGAGAGGGAGGGGTGGAGAAAGAGAGAGTGGGTAGAGTTGTGTAGGACCGTGTGCCTCTCCTCTCTGTCAGAGATGGAGAGACGTACTGCTGTGAGGCTGCCTGACCTAAACAAGGTTTCCAACAGAGCAGGCCTGTCCTGTCTCCCGCTCTGTCTCCATCGCCCACAGGGAAAGAGCAAGAGGAGGGATAAAGTGGTAGATGATGTTAAAGGGGGAAGGATGGAAGAAGGGAATGAGATACAGAGGGAGGGAGAGATGGGAAGGAAGGAGAGCGAGAATCAGATCCAGTGTGATGGATGGAGGGAAAGAGAGACATGGAAAAAGAGCTACAGTCTGCCTCCAAACACAAAGACACCACAAGTCTGTCATTAGCATAATAAGAGTGGGAGGCTCCAGGTAAAATAACAGCCATTGGAGATAATGGCAGCTAGTCTGCCTGACTGGCTGGCTGACTGACTGACTGGCTGCCTGACTGGCTGGCTGCCTGACTGGCTGCCTGACTGGCTGGCTGACTGACTGACTGGCTGCCTGACTGGCTGGCTGACTGACTGACTGGCTGCCTGACTTGCTGACTGACTGGCTGCCTGACTTGCTGGCTGACTGACTGACTGGCTGACTTGCTGACTGACTGACTTGCTGACTGACGGGCTGCCTGACATGCTGGCTGGCTGGCTGGCTGACTGACTTGCTGACTGACTGGCTGACTGGCTGACTGACTTGCTGACTGGCCCAGACCCATGCAGTCAGTACCACTGGAGCACCACTAATGCTACTGTATAACCAGCAGTCCTAACCTCATCTCTCTCTCCTGTCCTCCTCTTAACACGCTAGCTACAGACAGTACAGCTAGCTGCCGGTCCACTACACATCTCCTCTATATGCTGACCTAAGCATCATCTAAAAAACCATCTTTTCACTCCCTTTAGTGGACTGACTGGAAGGGGATCTGGAGAGCAAGGGCACGCACTCACACACTGACATACACACATGGACGCACGCATTCTCTCACACACACACACACACTGACTCTCGCTCTCACACACACACACACACACACACACACACACACACACACACACAGTCACTTAGTCAGAGCGGCGTTAGGCCGGCGAGGGACTGTGGGGTTATATAAAGGGATGTGAGATGGAAAAAGAAAATGGAAAGATATTATATAACAGGACAAAGGTTAATATAGATGGAGACTTATAGACACCCTGCCGCCCGCCATGGGAGAGAGAGAGAGAATGGACATTATATAACAGATCAAGCATGGGTGTATTATTGGTGGGTTTAGAGGAATGTTATATAAAGAGATGGACTAGGGCTAACAGGGGACTGTGTGACCAGTTGGCCTAGAGAAAACCACGACTAAACTACTGGGCCTCTGTTTTGGTTGGATGCAGTTAAACACACACACACAATAACAGACTTACACACACACACACCATCTCTCCAGGCTGCTTTGTGTGGACGTCACACAATACTAGTTAATTAAGACCATTCACTAGCTGTGTGTGGAGGGACATGACAGACCTGGGTTTATTTAGACGTGTTTATCCAGGCCAAATTTGACAACGGATTTCAATGAAATAATTTCACCTGTGTGTGGTACCATTTTAAGAGTTCCTGTATGACTGTGTGTTGATATTGAGAAGCATGGTACAGGTAATAATGTGACCTAAAGGTCTCAGTGTGTAACCCCATATTGGCCTGTTTCCCCACCAGTTATTACTACAACAAGAGGATCCTCCATAAGACCAAAGGGAAGAGGTTCACCTACAAGTTCAACTTCAACAAACTGGTCCTGGTCAACTACCCCTTCATAGACATGGGCTCCACAGGTACCACTCACTGTGTGTGTGTGTGTGTGTGGTGTGCGTCACAGACATGACTAAATCCTTAAACACTGACTGTGCTAATCCATATCATTACTTAGGAGAAGAGTGTATATTACTCCCCTCATCATTGTATCTCTCCTTTCTCTCTCCTGTCTTCCCTCTCTCTCCTGTCCTCTAACAGGTAGTGGTGTTCCTCAGAGTGCTCCCCCAGTGCCAACCGGAGCCGGAACTCATTTCCGCTTCCCACCCTCCACGCCGTCCGACATGCTTTCGCCCAATGAGGACCTGCGTAGCCCAGGGGGCGTGTTCAGTGCCGTGGCTCGGCGCATGGCGCGCGGCTCGGTCAGCGACTGCAGCGACGGGACCTCTGTCAACTCCGAGATCGAGGACGGCAACGGGGGAGGAGGGGAGGAGAGAGGGGGAGAGAGAGGGCTGAGTGGGGGAGGGGGAGGAGGAGGTGGTCCAGGGGGAGGAGGAGGAGGGTACAGGAGTATGATCCACCCCCGTCTGTCCCATGAGTCTCTGTTCAGGATGTATGGTGGAGCAGGGAACCCCAATGGCCACCCAGGCTCCCGCTGCCCCCCAGGACACAGGGTCCACCCCGACAACCTGTCCCCCCTACCTGGCCCTGTGGGTGCAGGGCTCCTAGCCCCACCTCTGTCCCCAGCCCTGTCCATGACCCCGTCCTCCCACCTGCCCTACACCCCATCCCCCTCCCTCTCCCCCATGCTGGGCTCCCACTTCTCCTTCAACCCTGAGGAAATGAAGCGCTACCTGCAGGCCCACCACCAGAGTGTCTACAACTACCACCTCAGCCCCAGAGCCTTCCTCCACTACCCCAACGTCGTCCTTCCCCAGCCACACCGCCTCACCCAAGACAAGAGAGAACTGGGAGGAGAGAGAGAGAGGGAAAGAGGAGAACGCTCAGGTCTGAATAGTCATCGACACCCATCACCCCTATCCCAATCCCACTCTCCTCACCCGCACTCGGCCCACCCCCACCCCCACCCGCACTCAGCCCACCACCACCCTCACTCGGCCCATTCCCACTCCCACCCCATCCACCACCCGCTGCACCTGGGTGAGGAGCCGCCTCACCTCTCGCCCTTCAAGTTCAAGCTGCAGCCTCCTCCATTGGGCCGGAAGCAGAGGGACGGTAGCCAGGGCCACCACCCCAGGCAGAGCTCACTGTCCTCGTGCTCAGGGTCCCTGTCGTCCTCCGGTCTGGGGTCTTCCTTGTCCTTCGGCAGTGACCTGAGCTCAGCCGGCGGGTCAGGACTCATCTCCAACTCCTCCTCCACCGGCTCCCTCAACAGCACTGGACTGCCCAAGATCAAGGTGAGACACACACACAAGGGGACATAGTCACTTTGAACTATTTGACTGTATGTGTTGAGGATCCTGATGGTAGCTAAAGCGTTTGTGACTGTGATTTCAACACTTTCTCTCTGTCTCTCTCTGTAGGTGGAGCCCATCTCAGACATTGAGTCAGAAGAGGAGGTGGAGGTGACTGACATCAGCGATGACGACCCCGATGACCGGGGCGACGAGTACGACCTCTTCTCCCCCCGACACCCCCGGCCTCACCCCCACCACCCCAACGGGACCTCCTCCCACCCACACCCCAACGACGACGACCTGGATGAGGATGTCTTCAAGGCCCCCGCGCCCCCTCCTCCAGGCCTGCTGCCCTTCTTCACCTCCCACTACCATTCCCACCCCCACCGCGGACCTCCCACCCTGAAGAGTGAGCCGGCCGAGCCAGGCGACACCCCACCTCCCCAGTCCCCTGCCCAGGGGCAGACCAAGTGCATTCCCCTCAAGCTGCGCTTCAAACGGCGCTGGAGCGAAGACCAACGCATGGAGGCCATGGAAGAGCAGGACGACAAGAAAGTACGAGGGGAGGAGAAGGAGAGGGAAAGAGAGACGGAGAGGAATGGAGGGATGGAGGAGAACGGGGCTGGCAGTGCCCCCAGTTCCCCAGCCCTGGGGGGGTATGAGTGTACCCTCCCGTTGGCTCAGAGGAGGGTGAGCCAGGACCTGCACCGGGCCACCGCCCAACTGTCACTGGAGAACAAGGACTGCTGATGCTGATCCACACATAGGGATACATACAAACACTAATGCTAGCAGTCAGTGGTGGTTTAGGACAGTGTAAATGACTCCTCTGTAGTCCTCCTGCCACTCTGACAGACAGACAGTTCTCTCCTAACTCAAACTAAACCTTGTCCTAATCAAACTCCAAACCATGATGCAGTCCTTGACTTGAGAACACACACACACGCTCCCAAACCCCTTACCTCCTACTGTAATGAGACCCTCCCTCAGAGACTGTTGAAGAAAAGAGGGGAGAGGGGACTTTTGGTCCAAGCAAGCCCAGACTCAGTGACTTAAACCAGGGGAAGACCCAGAGGGGACGCAACTCTCTGCTTGTGTCTGGATGGAACACCCAAGCCAGCCTCCTGTCCAGCCCACCGTCAGCCTCATATCCAGCCTCCAGCCCTGCCCCACATCTCCTGCCTCACATCTCCTGCCTCACCTCTCCTGCCTTCTGGCCCCCCTCTAGGGTTAGACTCTTTCTCCTCAGGGGACCCCAACTCAGACAGACCAGTCACCCGGCTCCCCAGCCCTGCAGACATGGAGGATTACATTTCTCCCATTTTATTTTTGTATAGAGATGAAGACGGGGCTTCTACAAGTGCCTGTACCTGTATCAAACACACACACAGACAGAGAGAGAGAGAGAGAGGGGAGAGAGGGGAGAGAGAGAGAGAGAGAGAGAGAGAGAGAGAGAGAGAGAGAGAGAGAGAGAGAGAGAGAGAGAGAGAGAGAGAGAGAGAGAGAGAGAGAGAGAGAGAGAGAGAGAGAGAGAGAGAGAGAGAGAGAGAGAGAGAGAGAGAGAGAGAGAGAGAGAGAGAGAGAGAGAGAGAGAGAGAGAGAGAGAGAGAGAGAGAGAGAGAGAGAGAGAGAGAGAGAGAGAGAGAGAGAGAGAGAGAGAGAGAGAGAGAGAGAGAGAGAGAGAGAGAGAGAGAGAGAGAGAGAGAGAGAGAGAGAGAGAGAGAGAGAGAGAGAGAGAGAGAGAGAGAGAGAGAGAGAGAGAGAGAGAGAGAGAGAGAGAGAGAGAGAGAGAGAGAGAGAGAGAGAGAGAGAGAGAGAGAGAGAGAGAGAGAGAGAGAGAGAGAGAGAGAGAGAGAGAGAGAGAGAGAGAGAGAGAGAGAGAGAGAGAGAGAGAGAGAGGTTGGCCTGCCGATTGGGGGCTGTGGGACCTAGTCGTGCTCAACTGGCACAGACTCCTCCTTGCAACACTGGCCACTCCACTCAGGGAAGCCACAGACACACTCACACCAGCGGGTGTACTGAAGGGTACTGCTATTCAACACACCCTCTTTCTCTCTAACACTCCTCTGTCATGACTTTTATATTTTCCTCTCTTTCTGTTAGCTTTTCTCTCTCTCCTACTTCATTCCCTTTCTTTTGTGGACCATGCCTGAAAGATCATGATCTAAATGAGAAAAGGGAGAGGGTGGGGAGTGGAGGATAAACAGAGGGGGAAGGGAGCAGTGGCTAGGTGTTAGATGACAGAGAGGAACAGCGAGGGGACCATTGGGAGGGTCAGAGTGCTCTCCTATGGAAAAGGAGAGTGAGGGGTCCAGTATATTTTAACTGTTAGCCTAGCTTATCCTAGCCTAGTCTATCCCAGGGCTAGGCAGAAGCCAGGGGCACCTGCACAGAATCCTAGTTCATCAGCTCCACCCAAACCTCTTACTCCTGTTCTAACAACGATAGTCTCATAGTGTTAACTAAACCAGCAGAACACGCATACAACACCACATATGCAAGCACACCTGTAGACACACATACAAATACACACACATATACACACTGTCTCTCTATGACTTGTTTTATAGCATGTATAAACTCTTTACAAGAGTCCAAATAAAATGTTTTATAAAAAGAGAAAGTCCAACTGAGATATACACACTCATACAAACTATATATTTATACACTGAACAAAAATATAAACGCAACATGTAAAGTGTTGGTCCCATGTTTCATGATCTGAAATAAAAGATCCCAGATGTTTTCTATACACACAAAAAGCTTATTTCTCTTAAATGTTGTGCACACATTTGTTTATATCCCTATTAGTGAGAATTTCTCCTTTGCCAAGATAATCCATCTACCTGACAGGTGTGGCATATCAAGAAGCTGATTGAACAGCATGATCATTACACAGGTGCACCTTGTGCAGGGAACAATAAGGCCACTCTAAAATGTGCAGTTTTGTCACACAACACAATGCCACAGAGGTGTCTCAAGTTTTGAGGGAGCGTGTAATTGCCATGCTGACTGCAGGAATGTCCACCAGAGCTGTTGCCAGAGAATTGAATGTTAATTTCTCTACCATAAGCCGCCTCCAACGTCGTTTTAGAGAATTTGGCAGTACATCCAACCGGCCTCACAACTGCAAACCACGTGTATGGCGTCGTGTGGACGAGCGGTTTGCTGACGTCAACGTTGTGAACAGAGTGCCCCATGGTGGCGGTTGGGTTATGGTATGGCCAGGTAGCTTAGTGGTTAAGAGCATTGTGCCAGTAACCGAAAGGTCGCTGGTTCTAATCCCCGAGCCAACTAGGTGAAAAATCTGTCGATGTGCCCTTGAGCAAGGCACTTAACCCTAATTGCTCCTGTAAGTCGCTCTGGATAAGAGCGTCTGCTAAATGACTAAAATCTAAAATGTAAATGTAAAATAAGCTACGGACAACGAACACAATTTAATTTTATCGATGGCAATTCGAATGCACAGAGATACCGTGACTTGATCCTGAGGCCCATTGTCGTGCCATTCATCCGCCGCCATCCCCTCATGTTTCAGCATAATGCACAGCCCCATGTCGCAAGGATTTGTACACAATTCCTGGAAGCTGAAAATGTCCAAGTTCTTCCATGGCCTGCATACTCACCAGACATGTCACCCATTGAGCATGTTTGGGATGCTCTGGGTCTACGACAGCGTGTTCCGGTTCCCGCCAATATCCAGCAACTTCACACAGCCATTGAAGAGGAATGGGACAACATTCCACAGGCCACAATCAACAGTGTGATCAACTCTATGCTACTTTTTTTTTAAAGCATCTGTGACCAGCAGAAGCATATCTGTATTCCCAGTCATGTGAAATCCATAGATTAGGGCCTAATTAATTTATTTCAATTGACTGATTTCCTTATATGAACTGTAACTCAGTAAAATCTTTGAAATTGTTGCATGTTGCGTCTATATTTTTGTTCAGTATATATTATATATGAAATTCCAAACTGATATAAAAAACTAAAACAACATTTAATGAAATGGTAGGCGAGGGGAGAGAATGTCCTGCTTCTCAGCAGGTAAACTTCATAAGGGGAGGGAGACAACGGGATGGGTAGGAGTCCAAATGTTTTGTTATGACAAAGGGACAAAAAACGACACAGGATATACAGACAAAATTATGAAAATAATGCAAATCATGAAAGAACTGCATTCTAGTACACTGAATATGCAGACGCTGCCCTTTGAACATGACTATTTCTATCTGCCAGCATATGGTCCACTACTCCCCCTTAGCTTGTAGAAGACCAGAGCTGACCTGACCTGGCCACCGTCACCTGTCCTCAGTCTACCTCTTTGGGCTGGTCTCACCTTGATAGTGCACCTCTATGGGGACCTCACCTCACTATAATGGACCTCACAACTCACCCCGGTCCCCAGTGGGAGTGAATGAGCTCAGGGTTAGCCAGGCCAGGGGATTTTAGTCGATGGGAAATCCTGTCGTTTCTCAGCTCAACCCATTTTAGGCCAGTTATCTAAAGCGGCCAGTTTACTAATCGTGACTGAATTAACTATTCCCAGCAGGTTGGTGGGGGTGGAGGGAGGGAGGCTGAGGTGTTAATGATTGCTGTACAGATAACAGTGGAGGCTGGAGAGATGACATGTGAGACTTCACCTGGAATACCCTGCCCACTATCTCAAACACACACACATTCGCATTTCCAAACCGCTCCCACACACTCTGCCCGCACCGTTTTGCTGCTTTGATGGTCTAGAGACTGGGCCAAACGGCCCTCTGATTGGCTCAGGGCAATCAAATACTTGACCAACCAGTAAGAACTCTAGCAGGGGCATCTGGGATGGCAGGCCTCCAGACTGGCAGGTGAGTGGCTTAGCAACTCACAATCAATCATGGGACTGCTGTAATTGTCCATCCTGGGGCTGTTGTATATGTGACCACACACACACACACACACTCTGTCCCCCTCCCTCACTTCCACCACACCCTGTGTCTATTGAAACTGACAGCTGCCTTATAAACTACTCACCATATCTAAGCAACAGACTGGGCATTATTCTGCTTGCTCTCTTTCTTTCTCTATTGCCAGCGTTGTCTGTCTACCTGACTGTTAACTGCAGTGTGATCTCTTATCAGGATGGTGTGGGATGGGAATATCCAGGGTTTAATGTCTGAGTCGGCAGTTAGGAGAGGGCTAGACAGTGTAGAAGGATGACATTTCTTTAGCAAAGTAAAAAAAATCCCCCAATGTTCTTTTCCTTTCTGATGTCGATATTGCTGTTTATTATTATTGTTATTCTTATTGTTATGGTTGGATGACTTACCTCCCCTTCCTTCTCATTATTAGTCCATGGTTCAGTTTGCTTTAGGGTTGTTGTGTACTGTACATCACTCTGTCATAGTGACGTGGACCTCTCCTCCATGCTTCTGTTATGACCCCCTACCAGCTCCCCGCCCCCTCCATCTTTTATGCGGTTTTTACATTTGTAAGATAAACTAAAAGTGTAATATTAATTCTGAGAGGGGTTGTTATGGCGACAGAGAGATAAGACGTTGGCAGGGGGAGGATTTTATTGGGGAGGGTGGGGTGGATACGTATGATTTTTATCTCGTCATGTAATTTCTATTTTACAACGTTACTTTCTCTCTCGCTCTTCTATATTTTTTCATTTTGGGGATTGTTTCATTTAAAAGGAAAACCGATTTAGTATTGTTTTACTGTGTAAAGGTCTCTCTTTCTCCCTCCCCCTCTCTATGCGGTTATATAACACTCAAACAGAGATGAGATTTAATACCATGATGTAACATTGAATTTCTCTTTAATTCTTTCCTGTTTATTTTTCAAACTTGTAATTAAGCTGTAATCAGGGTTCATTAAAACTGGTTAAAAACCAATACCCTTGTCTGTTGTTGTTTGTTTACGTCTGCTGGATGTTTATAAACAAATGCATGAATGAAATAGTGTTGTGGTACCAGATGGGAGATTTCCAGTCCATGGATGTTTATCAACAACAGATTAACCTCTGGTCCTCAAGTCTTCTCAGACTGTCAGTACTCATCAATATTCTGCCTGACATCCCCAGCTCTCATCTCTGATTACGACTGACATGACAGGAAATTCACATCACCAAGACATTCCCATCATGAGACATTAGTTGTATTCTTCAAGGATCAATGGGTATAAATCATTAGTAGTAATTACCAGTGAACAGCAGAATCTCTTCCAGATTGTGCCTATAAACGTATAGATGTAGTGTCTAATTGATACTCCGCCGTGCTGGTGATCAATTCAGAATGTATATACTGTACAGTGTGTCAGTCCCTCCTTCCTCCCCCAGGACTGGACTGGAGACAGTAGAGCAGAGGGGACAGGCCAGCCAGGGCTTCAGCTCCACTGATGGAGAGTTCTCGCTATCTCTCAGCTTTATTTGTTCAGAGTGCGTGATGAGGAAAAGCACTTTGTCTGTGGCGTTGCTGCCCACTCGTCCACCTAATGCTCCCATACTGTACGTGTACATATACCTTTTAGCGTGACATCAGTCACTCGGGCTAAAGAGAAGACGCAAGGGTGGAGATGGAGAAGGATGGACGGAGTAATGGAAAGGAGAGATGGAGCGAATGGTAACGTCACAGCAAGCCTTCCATCATTAAAGTAACTGTCCAGTGAATATCTCACAAATATTCTGTTAACTCACTACCAAATAATGTTGTTGACTCATCCTATACAGTGGGGAGAAAAAAGTATTTAGTCAGCCACCAATTGTGCAAGTTCTCCCACTTAAAAAGATGAGAGAGGCCTGTAATTTTCATCATAGGTACACGTCAACTATGACAGACAAAATGAGAAGAAAAAAATCCAGAAAATCACATTGTAGGATTTTTAATGAATTTATTTACAAATTATGGTGGAAAATAAGTATTTGGTCACCTACAAACAAGCAAGATTTCTGGCTCTCACAGACCTGTAACTTCTTCTTTAAGAGGCTCCTCTGTCCTCCACTCGTTACCTGTATTAATGGCACCTGTTTGAACTTGTTATCAGTATAAAAGACACCTGTCCACAACCTCAAACAGTCACACTCCAAACTCCACTATGGCCAAGACCAAAGAGCTGTCAAAGGACACCAGAAACAAAATTGTAGACCTGCACCAGGCTGGGAAGACTGAATCTGCAATAGGTAAGCAGCTTGGTTTGAAGAAACCAACTGTGGGAGCAATTATTAGGAAATGGAAGACATACAAGACCACTGATAATCTCCCTCGATCTGGGGCTCCACGCAAGATCTCACCCCGTGGGGTCAAAATGATCACAAGAACGGTGAGCAAAAATCCCAGAACCACACGGGGGGCCCTAGTGAATGACCTACAGAGAGCTGGGACCAAAGTAACAAAGCCTACCATCAGTAACACACTACGCCGCCAGGGACTCAAATCCTGCAGTGCCAGACGTGTCCCCCTGCTTAAGCCAGTACATGTTCAGGCCGGTCTGAAGTTTGCTAGAGTGCATTTGGATGATCCAGAAGAGGATTGGGAGAATGTCATATGGTCAGATGAAACCAAAATATAACTTTTTGGTAAAAACTCAACTCGTCGTGTTTGGAGGACAAAGAATGCTGAGTTGCATCCAAAGAACACCATACCTACTGTGAAGCATGGGGGTGGAAACATCATGCTTTGGGGCTGTTTTTCTGCAAAGGGACCAGGACGACTGATCCGTGTAAAGGAAAGAATGAATGGGGCCATGTATCGTGAGATTTTGAGTGAAAACCTCCTTCCATCAGCAAGGGCATTGAAGATGAAACATGGCTGGGTCTTTCAGCATGACAATGATCCCAAACACACCGCCCGGATAACGAAGGAGTGGCTTCGTAAGAAGCATTTCAAGGTCCTGGAGTGGCCTAGCCAGTCTCCAGATCTCAACCCCATAGAAAATCTTTAGAGGGAGTTGAAAGTCTGTGTTGCCCAGCGACAGCCCCAAAACATCACTGCTCTAGAGGAGATCTGCATGGAGGAATGGGCCAAAATACCAGCAACAGTGTGTGAAAACCTTGTGAAGACTTACATAAAACGTTTGACCTGTGTCATTGCCAACAAAGGGTATATAACAAAGTATTGAGAAACTTTTGTTATTGACCAAATACTTATTTTCCACCATAATTTGCAAATAAATTCATAAAAAATCCTACAATGTGATTTTCTGGAAAAAAATAGTTGACGTGTACCTATGATGAAAATTACAGGCCTCTCTCATCTTTTTAAGTGGGAGAATTTGCACAATTGGTGGCTGACTAAATACTTTTTTCTCCCACTGTACTTGTATTTGTGGCCAAAGCATAAATTGGAGAAAAAAAACACTTTAAAAAACCCAACTCTCAAACAGACCATTTGCTATTTCCTCATAGAACATTGTTATGTTGGCTCATTATGCTAAACAGTTGTCTACTTGCATTAATATTTTAGATGACTGGTATTTTAACATACTTCATTACAGTTTTTTGGAAGGAAAACTATTTCCCTCATTGTAATTAATTATAGGTCCTATTTCATAGAAATCTGGAAACACTTGACAGTTACGGCATGAGGCTGCCATAACATTTACATTTTAGTCATTTAGCAGACGCTCTTATCCAGAGCGACTTACAGTTAGTGAGTGTATACATTTTTCATACTGGCCCCCTGTGGGAATCGAACCCACAACCCTGGCGTTGCTAGCGCCATGCTCTACCAATTGAGCTACAGTGATGTAATGTGTTATATACAGTCGTCAGATGGTAAAGTAGTGTTGTCTTCTGTGTTGTCAGATGATCAAGTAGTGTGGTCTATTCTGTGTTGTCAGATGATCAAGTAGTGTAGTCTATTCTGTGTTGTCAGATGGTCAAGTAGTGTAGTCTATTCTGTGTTGTCAGATGGTCAAGTAGTGTAGTCTATTCTGTGTTGTCAGATGAGGAACAGAGATGGTATCAGAGATGTACAGTTGAAGTCGGAAGTTTACATACACCTTAGCCAAATACATTTAAACTCAGTTTTTCATAATTCCTGACATTTAATCCTAGTAAAACTTCCCTGTCTTAGGTCAGTCAGGATCACCACTTTATTTTAAGAATGTGAAATCTCAGAATAATAGTAGAGAGAATGATTTATTTCAGCTTGTATTTCTTTCATCACATTCCCAGTGGGTCAGAAGTTTACATACACTCAATTAGTATTTGGTAGCATTGCCTTTAATTTGTTTAACTTGGGTCAAATGTTTCGGGTAGCCTTCCACAAGCTTCCCACAATAAGTTGGGTGGATTTTGGCCCATTCCTCCTGACAGAGCTGGTGTAACTGAGTCAGGTTTGTAGGCCTCCTTGCTCGCACACGCATTTTCAGTTCTGCCCACACATTTTCTATAGGATTTAGGTCAGGGCTTTGTGATGGCCACTCCAATACCTTGACTTTGTTGTCCTTAAGCTATTTTGCCACAACTTTGGAAGTATGCTTGGGGTCGTTGTCCATTTGGAAGACCCATTTGCGACCAAGCTTTAACTTCCTGACTGATGTCTTGAGATGTTGCTTCAATATATCCACATAATTTTCCTTCCTCATGATGCCATCTATTTTGTGAAGTGCACCAGTCCCTCCTGCAGCAAAGCACCCCCACAGCATGATGCTGCCCCCCCTGTGCTTCACAGTTGGGATGGTGTTCTTCGGCTTGCAAGCCGCCCTCTTTTCCTCCAAACATAACAATGGTCATTATGGCCAAACAGTTCTATTTTTGTTTCATCAGACCAGAGGACATTTCTCCAAAAGGTACGATCTTTGGCCCCATGTGCAGTTGCAAACCATAGTCTGGCTTTTTTATGGCCGTTTTGGAGCAGTGGCTTCTTCCTTGCTGAGCGGCCTTTCGGGTTATGTCCATTTAGGACTCGTTTTACTGTGGATATAGATACTTTTGTACCTGTTTCCTCCAGCATTTTCACAAGGTCCTTTGCTGTTGTTCTGGGATTGATTTGCACTTTTCGCACCAAAGTACGTTCATCTCTAGGAGACAGAACGCGTCTCCTTCCTGAGCGGTATGACGACTGCGTGGTCCCATGGTGTTTATACTTGCGTACTATTGTTTGTACAGATGAACGTGGTACCTTCAGGCGTTTGGAAATTGCTCCCAAGGATGAACAAGACTTGTGGAGTTCTACAAAAAAAAATCTGAGGTCTTGGCTGATTTCTTTTGCTTTTCCCATGATGTCAAGCAAAGAGGCACTGATTTTGAAGGTAGGCCTTGAAATACATCCACAGGTACACCTCCAATTGACTCAAATGATGTCAATTAGCCTATCAGAAGCTTCTAAAGCCATGACATCATTTTCTGGAATTTTCCAAGCTGTTTAAAGGCGCTGTTTAAACTTAGTGTATGTAAACTTCTGACCCACTGGAATTGTGATACAGTGAATTATAAGTGAAATAATCTGTCTGTAAACAATTGTTGGAAAAATACTTGTGTCATGCACAAAGTAGATGTCCTAACCAACTTGCCAAAACTATAGTTTGTTTACAATACATTTGTGGAGTGGTTGAAAAACGAGTTTTAATGACTCCAACCTAAGTGTATGTAAACTTCCGACTTCAACTGTAATTCGTATCTAAAGCGAGCATATATCTTAACTCACAAAAATACCAGAATATTTTACATTTAGGCTACAAACCGCAACGCAATAGCTGTGCTGTAGCCAGTCTACTATAAGTCTTGGTTTGGGCCCTACAACTTTAACCTGAGTCAGGTCAGTGTTTCAGTCACCCAGATGGGGAACCCATGTGTGACAGTTGCAGTGATTTCCTGGGTTCTAGGCGCTTAGCACACACACACACAGAGATGGTCACTTCACATGGAGGGGGAGATGGAGGGGGGAGAGAAGAGGGGAGACCACAGGAACCACGTCACTCTCGCACCTGCACCACTTCACCCGCTTGCTGATAAGCAGCACATGCTTTCGCGGAAACCTGCATGCCCCTACACACACTCAAACACACACACTCAGACGCTCACATACCATGCATGCATTCATACAACCACACACATACCATATGCATTATGCATATACACACATTCACAATCCTATATGTTTACACACATACTCACACACACACACACAATGTGCAGACATACAATACAGTGCCTACACACATGTAGTGAGCAGCACAGTGCGCCTGGCTCCACCCCAGCCACATCCTCTGCTGTACAGAGAAGAGCTGCTCCACTGAACCACAACACAGACAGACACAACTGAGAAAATGACAGTTTCTCAGACACCTCCACTGCTGTTAGGTAGTTGAATCTACATCCACTATAAGGTTCAGTTCCAGATCATCTGGTTGTTTCAGTTCCAATTCCAAATCAGTTGATGTTCATATTTGTTTTGTTTTATTGCATTAGTTAATTTATTTGAATGTGTTAGTTATATTGTACAACAACCAAAGCTGATGGAAGACATGAGAACTTGTACACCGTAAGAACAGGCACATATCCGTTTTTTGATGTAATCGCCGTCATTATCGGAAGCATATCCCCCTCTGCTGTGTAAAATGAGTACTGCAGGCAAAGACAAACTCAATGAAACTACACTAAACTTTACCCATAATTATGCTAAAAGGCCTTGACTAATACATGTTTGGATTCAAACTGTACTGGAGTGTTTCGGCCTACTGTACTTTGATAACAGGTTATGGTTATAGACATACAGTACCAAGGCCCTGCCACTACTTCAATTAACCCCTTCAGTAGTAATAAGCCTATAACATCAAATTGCAGATCAACAGATTCATTCAAAGCAGTTACCTCAACCATCCACCCATTTTCACCCATAGGCCTAGTCTGGGTACAAGTATTTTTAGCTAACATTCCACTCCTTGCCACTCCTGTTAAAGAAAGATATTTGGCAAAAGAAAGGAGTGGAATGTAATAGCTGAACAGAGACTGCATCCAGGCTAGCATAGGCCTTCTGGTTGCCTCAAATTGTCCCTCACTCATAAAGTGTGGAATGTGTTGACAAGGGCCTCTTACATAGGAACAGAGTCTCAGTGTTGACTCGTATATGACATGTATCCCTGCAACAGCTGAACGGTGTCCTGTTACTGTGTCAGTAATGCAGCCGACACACAGGGCCTACTGTACTGTATGTTATGGATCGGATGGCAGTTGGCCTCTTTTACCACCTCTGTTAGCGTTTAACAATGCTATTATGTTCGGCTTGCAGTGTGCTGTCGGTTTTCTAGCCTTTCATCAATGTCATGTAGCGGTAGCAAATCACTGACAAACTCTCTCCAGTCCATTCCACCTGATTGGTTTAGCTTCATAGGGGATGAAACATGTTTATTTTTGACGATTTGGGGTTTTCTATTCTCTGAGAGAATAGAAAATTGTGTTTTTTGAAAAGCGGCTGTTGTTCATGAAATGGCTTCTGTCACGGGATCTCTCACCAATTAGTCACAACGCTCTCTCTGTGTGAGGCTGTGTGTCACACACATACACATGCACACACACACACTCTCTTTCTTTCTCTCTCTCTCTCTCTCTCTCTCTCTCTCTCTCTCTCTCTCTCTCTCTCTCTAGATCATTGGCTTCATCTCTTTATCCATACATACTGTAGCCTTTCCTCATATCAACTGTAACTACAGTATCAGATTAGACAGGACAGACCAACCAACCAGGAGTGTGTTCCCTGTCTTTCCCAAACCCTTTACAGTTTAACTGGGTTTTCACAGGGTTATTGATCAGACTAATGAGCTCTAATGGCCCTGGCTGTGCGGGTAGTGTTGTGTTGGGAAGGGTGTGGTTGGTTTGAGCAGAGAAGCTGTGGAGATTGCTGTGTCTCCAGGAACAGGCTCAGTCTCAGCTGACATGCGATATACACTATGAGCCTGACAGCAATGCTGCCCCTCTGTTGAAGGCTAAGGGTACACAGTGTAGAAATAGAGCATATAGATCCTAAAGAGCACATATCCACTTAAAGATGTAGGCTGTTTAAGGAAGGTGTGTGATGTAGGCTCTGTGTGTTGCATTTCTGTAGTAACTGGAGCCTCGGCTCTTGTGCAGGCAAGCAGCATAGAAATGGGTTGTTATAGAACAGATAAGTGAAGAGTGATTGTGTTCCAGCCAAACTGCTTATACGAAACAATGTTCTGTTTCTAAAGTAACCAGGGACCTGTAGCCCCAGGTATCCTCTCACATCAGGGGAGTTAGTTACCCAGGTGTGATAGAAGGCAGGAAATAGTTCACAGGAAACAGGAAACAGCCACAAGCCTTCCCTCAGTCCACCCTATAGAGAATGATAGAGGCCTCTAGTGGTCAAAGGGCAGTTTTAGCATGGGCAGTGCCTTTTGAGGGCTTCCACCATTTGAATGTAGTTAACTGGGTGGGACTTCCAAATTCATTGGCTGATCCCTCCTGTTTTCTCGGTTGGAGTCATGTCCAACCGGGTCATTAGGAGGGATCAGCCAATCGTGAAGAAGAAAATTGACCACTTTAGCCTCAATGGCGCTGCCCATGCTGTCACAGACACTATAATGGTACAGATACAAAGATGAGTCCACCCACACCTCAATTCCTGTGGCTCAAAATATGTTTCCTTTCTTGGGAAATGTACCGCCAATCCTCTTCCTTGTATCTCTCCCTAGGCCGGAAAACATTTATTTAATTTTTTTACCTGGAAACCTTGTTAGAGGCTGTGATGGCATAGGGCCCTAGGCAATAGGTGCTGGGTCAGGGGCCAGGAATTTGAGATTAGAGGGCAGAGGTTATGCTACTGCGGTATTAGAAGACCAGAGCTGTCAGACATTCCATCGGTCTGCCTGTGTAGTGTGGGTTACTGCCTGGGGGGCCAGGGGCTAGGGGTGAAGAGGTGGGGGCGTTGGTTGGGGGTAACCTTAGGTTTGAAGTGTATTACTGTATTATGTTTTAATGTTATATGAACTCTGGGGTAACATACAAACAGTGAAATACACTAATTACATACAGAGAGATGAATTTACCAATACTGTTATGCATCACTGCATCGTCATAGTGCATTTTCAGATACTACATACTTTGTTCTTGAACTCTCCATTGGTGAGAATATTGATGATGTGTTCTGTCTGTCCCCAATGGAACATCTCATGTCAGCTAGCCTGTGGTAAATACCAGTGACAGTGAGAGCTGGAGATGGTTTAAAAGGGCATAGCTGTTGGATGCCATGTTGTAACTATGAGGTTACAAGGTTAGGCTCTTGACATTTACTGGTCAAAGGTTGTTTGTTTAGGTCTCCCGGTTAAGAGGCGGGCCGTGTATACTGAGATGAAAGAAACTGACCAAAACAAAGAAAGAAAAACTGAAAGGTGTACAACTAGTGTGATTCATTCAGGCCAGCCTGATTTTTTTTCTCCATCCACAATAAAAAGTACTCTTCTAGCCTACCTTATATGGGCCTGTCTATTATTCCAACTTTCAGTACATATAATGGTAGTCCTCTAGCGTAGTGAATGTAAGTAGCCACCTCCGCATTCGTTTCAGTTTACACTGAATGGCTGAATAGGGTTTTGTCCTTCTCTCTCTGTTTGCTTCATACCACAGCATTATTATTCTCTCTCTCACTTTCTCCCCCTCCCCAGGACCCAAGGCTCTGCAGGGGGGGCGAGTCTCTGACATCTGATTGACAGGTCAGTGATGGGGGTATAGAGAGGGGCCGTTGCTGGGGTGAGGGGTCAAGGTCAAAGGTCAGAATCCTGCCGAGAGAGGGAGAGACTTGCTAACGAGGGAAATTGCACAGCCATGTCGTCATCCACACAGCTCAGGTCTCTCTCTCTCTCTCTTTCAGTCAACAAACTGTTGACATGCTGCAGCGGTAGAGCAAACTTATATTTGATTACTAACGAGAGTGAATTAATCTATTGCATGGAATTAATTCATTTGAAAACGGTCGATGTACCATGCTAATTACCATGTAAATACACAGTAAGACCACATTTATATTCAACTTTTTTTCTGAAACAGTTTGGGTCCTCAATGGTTGAAATACATTACAAACTGAAACAGATCTGAAACAGTCTCAATTGCTTTTTCTAATAATATAACTCCATTCAAACTATACATTACCGCATATTTTCCTATAATCTACCTGATATTTCCAGAAACTAAGAAGAAAGCTAGAGAATGCTAGGGAAGGTCTGCGGTGGAGTTCGTATAGCCAAATACTGCTCCCCTGACAGCAGAACTAGAAGCTAACTCATTCTCCAGAGATGGAAAGTAACTCAGTCTGCTAAATGACGTCAATGTAAATGTAATCAGCATCAGACAGACAGTCACAAACAGACAGACCTAAACGTTTTTAGAGATTACTGCATTATATCACATTGCAGTGTTGTCTGTTTACCGCTAGATGTCTCCCTTCCAGCTCCTTTCTACCTCCTCTCACACACTGACACACACACACACACTAGACACGCGCGTGCTAACACAATCGGCCTCTTTCTATGCTGGTGTGTCTTTTTTTAATCAATATTTATTATTTTGTATAAACAGAGATTCTACTCTTTTCATCTTTCTTTAATCGTTTTCTATATGGCATGTGAGGAAACACCAGCAGGGGACACCGATAACGACGCTGTGAGAGGCTTCTGCCCAAGCTGTCTGTCTCTGCGTGAGTCTGTTTGTCTGTCTACTACAAGAGAAATAAGGATTATGTCATGTTTACTATGTAACTGTCTTTGTTGGCTTGCACAGCCCGGAAAAAAGAGAAGACTACTCCTCTATATCTCTGTCACTAAATCAGAATGTTCAATAGTAAAGACCTCAAACCAAATGTATCTTTCAAAGGTATTGCAGAAAAACATCCAGAACAGTAGGCTACAAAAATGTTATTCATATATTTTTTCAGAAGATCGGCCAGTGTGCTATTGAGAATAGGCTAGTAGTCCAATGTATGTAGTCGTAGTCCTACTGTCTGTGTGTGACTGCCATAGTCCTACAGAGGTTCGGCACGCCACTCTTCCATGCAGCCTGGCTCTCTCTCGTACTACGGTACTTGCAGTAAACACTGGTGAGCAGAGTTTACGCCAGACCACGCCCCCTTGGTCCAGCTGGTGGCAACATGCGTGATGACATCACCACTAAGTTTGGCCATTGGCTGGGAGACATCTCCCACCTGGCCAATCAGGCGTTGGAAAGGTGACGTCAGCTAAGATCCCCTGTTCATTTTCTATGGGAGAGGCGGGGCAGAGTAATCGTCGACGTCAGAGAGAGCTGAATTCAGCGCCGTGATTGGCTGTTGGGTGCGAGGTGAGGGTCTGTTGCTGAGAGAAAATAAAGGAGGAGTGTAATCAGCGAAAGGAGAGATACAAAGGAGTGAAAGCGGTGTAATGGCACAACATTTTACACTATAACAATTATAAAGAAAACGAATATCTCAACCATTGCACAAGGAAATGGGCTCGAGAGCAGTAAAACTTTGTAGGACCCCCTCAGCCCCCCCTTCTTTCTGAATCACTCCATCCCACTTTCCCCACTCCTTCAGGTCTGCAAAGGGAGTTGACAGACTAGCAGAAATCACGGATGAGCGTGTAGTTTCTGTAAGTGCTCACACTATCAACGACCTATCTTTTCCTTGATGTTTCCGTCATAAGGAAAGTCCCACAGTAGACTGTCTAGCCAGGGATGGCCCTTGTGCTGTCAGTTGTGGTAAACATGCCCCATTATTTTGGAGGGGGGAGGACTCCTATGCTATTCTATTGGCTAAACTCTAATTCGGTCCCTCCCTTGGGCCCACCCACACACTGTTCCTATGGTTCCCAATGCCCTTATTGGATACTGTATAGTTTGGGACTAGGCACCGGCTTGGTCTAATATCCCATAGCCATTCGCCAGATACACGTGTCAGTCATGTGGACCTTGACAGCTGTCCACACCCTTTACTTTGTACCGTCAACGCTGGTAGGCTACTGTACCTGTCAGAGATCTGTGATTGGTCAGAGAGGCCAGCTGTTAGTGGTTCATTCACCATTTTGTGACTGTAGTGGAAAAGGGGACACAGATCTGGTTTTTGTTTTTTTTATCCCTGTTTGAGTTGCTGTGGGAAAAATACATGTTTTACGGAGGGAAATTAAAGTGCGAGCCCGGACCACACAGTAGCAACGGCCAGCTGAGGGATTTTACCCGCAAGCGTGCAAGCTTCCTCATCTGCAAAATAGGATCGTAAATGTATCTATTGCCAACTGAATTTTTCTGTTTGGGTGAGTTACAACTAACCGACTTGTATGTTCTTCTCCAACAAGCTAACGACAGTTACTATCAACGGTTAACGGTCGGTCGCCCTGTTTTCCGTACTGGATCTCGTGTAAAGAAGAGTGACACAGCTTTCTCGCCAAGTATCAAGGAAGGGACGAGAGAAAATAGGAGGTGGTGGAGGTGCACAGTCACTGAACTTTGTCAACGGATTAACTGCATAACCTGCAAGCAAGCTACAAGTAACTTTGCACCACTATTCTCCACCTCAACGTTGCAGTAAACTTGACTTTGTGCATAGCAGTAAATAGGTAATCGACACATCTTGCACACCCCAGTGCAGCAAATACATGACACCCCAGCATCAGCCCCAGGATTTACTATTGCTGTCCTGACTGTTTGTAAATAGTAAACAAATAGAACGCTACGTCCTATATTACCTATAACAGTCCCGAGCAGTTGTAATGACGTTGTTGTTACTACTACTACTACTACTACTACTACTACTACTACTAATACGACTGCTGAGCAGTAGTAGCCAGATTAGCTAGCTATTTGTGTGACCTGCTTAAAATGAGTGCTGCTTAGCTCGCTGAATTAAACTTTTGCGTCATGAACCGTCCCTGAAGTAACTGCACATACATTTGCAATATATTTTAGTGTTAGAGATAGATGTGCAAAGCTGCGTTGTGTAGAAAAGACTCCCGTCTCGTTGGGCTAAGCATTCGACACAGGCTGTTGTGTTTGTTTGCTTCTGAGTAGACAGCCTCAACTCCTTTGACATTGTTCAGTATGGAGTGCAGCGGCTCTAGTAACGTTACTTGCTCGGATCAGCGCAGAACCTAGGCCGGGGACAAACAGCTCGTATGCTGTCTGGCACTATGTAACGGCTCCTCTCAGGCCGTGCTCCCACTTTTCTGCCCAGCTAAACTACTATCACAGGCATTTTGACTGCATTGAGCTGCAGTTTCCTTATAGACTTTTCTACATTTGACATGTAGAATATTTTCAGAGAGAGTTAAACAACATTTGCAATTGGTGTGGACAGACTTGTACTTCTGTGCAGTAACAACTGACAGCATTTGCAATGTATTGCAGATAATGCATATAGAAAACCGTTGATTTTGTATCATCATCACTGCTTTCATGCATGCATCCATCACTTCATTTGTGCATGTATATGGAAATCCCTCCTAGTTTGAAATGTATCCTGTAGTTTACCAGAGCAGTTTGCCATTGATTTGCCATTGATTTGGCATTGGCAGTCCTGCCATTGGGTCCCAGTCAACACTGGACATCTCTGGTCCATGCTAGAGCTGTAGATCAATAACTGACTGGAGTCCTTAACGGTTGTTTCAAACTTCAATATTTCTGTTTCATCAATAATATGGACAGTGACAGTCATAGCAACTGACAGTATTTTAACTACGTCACAACTGAACTGAACTGATGTTCTCCACCGTAGCGCCCTCACTCACTCACACACTCACACACTCGTTTATAGTTCTCCCTCTCACTACACCAAAAATACCCTGTCAAAAGAAAATAATTTATGTCGCATTGTGCTATCACTACACCCCCTCGTCGTACAGTGAGTACATACACAAGAGCTACTCAAGTGTGTGTGTGTGTGTGTGTATGATGTGTGTTATTTTATTTTATGCTGTTTTGTGTGTGTGTGTTCCCTGGTGACCCAGTTTAAGGGTAGGATGGCCCTGTCACCATGGTAAACCCAGGGGGAGAACCCAGTACACTACCCTGGTATTACACCTTTTAATCGTTAGTGGTGTAGTGTATCTTAGTGCTCTCCTCTCCATCCCGTTCCCTCCACTGCAGCCCTGCGCCCTCTCAGACGTCCATAAAATACGTTTCAGAGAGGGACGAACTGCAGTGTGCCCCCCCCACACACACGCACATATAGTGTGAAAGAGGTGCAGCACCGAACAAGGTAGAGACAACGTGAAGTCCCACACTCAACATATGGTGTTTTGTACACACACTGTTGTGCGGCACAGCTCCCGCACACGGGCAGTCGGGCACACACACACCCTCTGCCACAGTGCGGTGGGGCACTGCACTATATTCCTCACGAGTGGTTTACAAAAATGGCATTGTAGCAGTAGTTTATAACTGTGGGATAGTGTAGTAGGACCAGGAGCATGCTTTTATTCTCCATATGTGCCCATGTCTTTACACTCTCTGTTGAGATTAGATGTCTGTATTAATTACTCCTCACTCTGGAAGTGTGTGTGTGTGTGTGTGTGTGTGTGATCTTAGGCCATTGGAGAATTGAACAGTATCTGTTCTGTAAATTCCTGGTTGAGTGTTAGTGTGTGGGACTGCTCACCGTATGTGTGTGTGTAGTCAATGCTGCTCGTATTCCAGGGTGATCGTGTTCTGAGTACTAGGCCTGTCTGTGGGGCTAAATGTTTATCAATCAACCCCTTTAAGGCCAGTTCTGCCAGAGGCTCTCACAATACAGAATGGAATCATTTATGAATTTAGATGGTTCTGGTTATTGGCCTAGTATTTTAGTTGGGACACTGTAGGCTACAGTAGATGGTACTTGAATCATATGATACAATTTACATTGTGCTATATTTGTATTGTACTGTAATAAACAGGTTAATCTCCTGTTATTGCCTTTTTTGTGATTGAGCCAGAATCAACTGATCTTTATCAAGGCCAGTAAATAATCATTGTCTTTTCCCAGAACAGCCTATGCTTTACATTTCTCACAGTAATTTTTCTGAAATCCAAAACATATCAATGTATAAAGAAAAAAAATGTGGGGCACATACTGACAGTTACTTTGACTTTATTAAGTCTATTTTTGCAGGGACAATGCCTATTAATAGATGGCAGGTAGCCTAGCAGTTGAGAGCGTTGGGCAAGTAACCGAAAGGCCGCTGGTTCGAATCCCAGAGCTGGCAAGGTGGAGAAATCTGCCGTTCTGCCCTTTATCAAGGCAGTTAACCCCCAACAACAACTGCCCCCCGGGCACCGATGACTTGGACGTCAATTAAAGCAGCCCCCCCCCCCCGCACCTCTCTTATTCAGAGGGGTTGGGTTAAATGCGGAAGACACATTTCAGTTGAATGCATTCAGTTGTGCAACTGACTAGGTATCCCCTTTCCAAAATCAACTGTCTCGGCTTTAGCCAGCCAGCAAATTTTAGACCGTAGTCGAATAACCTGAGCAGGTTATTAAAAACACTTCAAATGACAAGACAGACAATAAGCACATGCAGAGCAGCATATGAGAAGTAACACTTAGCACGCAGACAGACAGACAGACAGAGCAATAACATAAAAAGCAACCAGTTCTTTGGAATTGTGGTCTTAAATAAAAATCAACATTTAGGATTGATAAAAAATATACTACTTTTAGCCTTTGATGGTTGCTGACCTCTCTGTAGCTGTATTCAACTGAAACCATGCCCAGGATCAACACACTGACCTTGGACTGATACTTCACACTCAATCTTGTACCACACACTACTTCCAGGCAGTGTTTCCCCTATATTCATTTAGCAGTGGCAAGCCATCGCTGCTAAATCGTTGCCCCCATATATACATATATATAATATATGTATATTATTATATATTATATATATATATATATATATATATATATATATATAAAAAGATCTGGATGGTTAAACATTGTCAGTGTAAACTTAAACGGCTAAAAACAGATATAAAGTATTTAGAAAAGATAAAGGAGCAATATCTTTTTAAATAAGATAATCTTTGAGAACTAACAATCACCAATAAAAACTAGACAGTTAGAGAGAATCTAAAATTCAAAAAATGTCAAGGCCATTGATTTTGTTATAATGTTTGAGTCACTCAGATAGCATAAGAACACGGCATAAGCCATGGCAACATTTGTAGAATTACAGGAAATTAGCTTTAAAACTGTCTGCAAATGTTCTCTCAGCTCCATGGCAAAATACGTAGAATTGCAGGAAATTAGCTATAAAACATTTTTAAAAATTCAGCCCCATGACAAAATGTGTAAAATTGCAGGAAACTAGCTTTAGTACACCAACATTTTGTCTCTGCAGCCAAGAGTAGGGCCTTTCAAATCTTTTGTTGGAGACGTGCAATTGGCCACGCCCACTACCACGCTATGCTAACTTTGCCTCCCCTGCTGAAAAAAATCCTAGGGAAAACACTGCTTCCAGGAATAGATTAATGGTTACTAACCTTGAATTCTTAGTATGTGGAGTAATAAAACAGAAAAAAATACAAATGAAATGTAGCCTACAGTACGGCACAGTACACACACACGCTAAGGGCTATACAGTGCAACCATTTTACTCGCATATGCGCCTAAATAATTTGCTGTGCGACCTGGAATTAAAATGTAGGACCACCAGTGCGCCTAGGAAAAAAATCACCCAGATGATGATTGTTGCAATGATTACTTCACTGTACCGCAGCCCCTGAGTGGAGAATAAACTGAGCACAGATTCATGACCGTCATGCTTGCACCATTACTACAAAGAAAACATCTTGTTACCTCAAATATTTTTTCTAAATGTCTTTGTGTGCTACTACATTTTTCAACATAGGCGCACAGGTGCTCCTTGTAAAAAAAGTTCAGTGTAGAGCCCTGCCACTTTCTTATCAGCTGAAGCCAAGAGCATTTTTAGAAACCATGATCATGACCAAACACATTTTTGGGGCTTGAGATCAGATCCCTGACTAGCTCCCTCCCCTGACTCCTCCAGTACGTATCTCACCACATGCCTACACTCACCACGTCCCTACACTCACCACAACCAGGGACAGGAGGTTTTCCTCACAACGTCCCTACACTCACCATAACTAGGGGACAGGAGGTTTTCCTCACAACGTAACCATAATTGCTCTACTTTCAGGCCAGATGTCATTCTAATGAATGAATCAGGCTATCCAGTTATTTTAGCCAAAGGGAGAGAAAGGGCCGAAAGCCGTAATGTGACGGCCAGGGGCCTGAGAGTGTGAGAAAGGCTGAGGGAGTTTGTAACAGCCTCACAGGAAGTGATGTTAAACTAAATACTAAAGATGTTATGGTATACAACAGGAAGCATGGGTTATGCACGTGTGTGAGGCGTTTTTAGCATCGGCAAACAAACAGTTAAAACACGGTGTGTCTTAAAATGACTTTGTTGAAGAATTCCCCTATTAGCCTAACCCTCACTTTGTCTCCGAGAAATGTGTGTGTGACTGTTTTTGTCCATGTTGTTTTGACACTGAATAGTGTGCCTGACCGTGTGCCAGGGTAAACATTTTCCCAATATGAGCACATTAAGCCATGCCAGATTATTCAAAATGTGTAGCTTTTTGCCGAAATGTGTGTCTGTGTTTGCCAGTACGAGAAAGAGACAAGGAGACAGAGAGAGAGAGAGAGAGAGAGAGAGAGAGAAAGAAAAAGAAGGGAAAGCGAGAGTAGGGTCGGGTGTGCTAGAACGAGTGTGGAAAATCCCTATGACTCTATATGGTAAAGGCAGACCTATTGCACAGCTGGCTTACTCTTTTTTCTCTCTCTCACTCTCTCTCTCGCTCTCCGTTCCATCGCTCACTCCCTCCATTCTCTCGCCCTCTCTCCCTCTGTTCCCTCGCTCTCTCTGCCGTGTGTAGCCGTCTCTGTGTGTAATCAGCCCTCGGCCTCTGTGAGTGACCTCATCCTGCCCACCATAGAACACCTCTGCCTGATGGGAGTTAAAATAAGACCTGTTTATGCCCCATGTATTGGTGTGTGTCTTTTTGCCTGATGTGTTAATGTGAGCCCAGGAACACACACACACACACACACACGTCGCATAGAACAGCATAATCTGGGATTGTGTGTGTGTGTGTAGAGAGATGAGTTTGTAATACTAGAGCAGTGCTCAGATGTAAAACCATATGAGTCATAGTGACCAAGCTAATGTATTAAATAATATGCATTCAGTTTCTAGTTTAACCTCAATGATGATGCTGCTTTAAAAGCTCTGTTTACTTAGTGGTGTGTTAGTGGAGCCTCATCCACAAATGTTAGGAGCTGTGGCCTTTGAAACATCGTCATCAGCTGCAGTGGAAATCATCAACATTCTTTACTTTCTCAAATTCACTCAACATTTATGTATATCCAGGACACGCATGCACATGCACGTACACACTCTAGTGGATTACATGGAGGTGAATGGTAGCATTATGAGCCGGTTGGTGTGAAGTCATTCAGTGCAGTACACTTCAAGGTATGACATCATTTTCTAATCTCAGCTAATTTTGATGGTGAAGATAATAAATGACCACCTGTCTTCTCTCTCTCTCTCTCTCTCTCTCTCTCTCTCTCTCTCTCTCTCTCGTCTCTCTGTTTTTAGTCTGAATTTGGGAGAAAGAACAAGGAAGGAAAAAGGGGCAGTGGAAAAGAGAGCGGAAGACCAGGGGGCGCCGGAAAAAGAAAGAAGAAGAGGAAACAGGGTAAAAATAAGAGGAGAGAAAGAAAGGACAGAGCAACCGTCAGCACTCACCCCACGGAGTATAAAGGAAAAGACAAGGTGAAGAGATGAAGCCACTAAAGAAACAGGGGGGGCGCTCTCCCCCCGCCACACGGGCCAAAGGGGGGAAGAAGAGAGGGGTGACACAGACCCCCCCAGAGAGGGACAACAGGAACAAACTCAGGAAGGAGAACCAAGACGGACAGCCTCAAACCACGCCCCCCGCCCACTCGCCACAGAAACAATCCACAACCACCTCTGACAGCTCTCAGCGGGAGTCAATCAGAGGCAGCGAGACCCCAAAGAAGGAGGGGCCTAGAGAGCAGCTGCCGCCAAGGCAACCTGAAGATAAAGAGAAGACCGAGGACAACAGAGGGGGGGTTGGGGGTAAACCAGGGGGGCCTAACAGCACCCCCACCACCACACATAACAACACCCTCACCATCCCCACCCCCACTACCAGTCCCAGCCCTACCTCCATGTCCAGTAGGAAAACAGCCACCTTCAAGGCCAGAGTCCCCAAGAAGAAGTACATCGCTGAACACTATGCTAGTAGCAACGCGCCCAGCCTCACCTTCACCCCTGCCCCCATGCACAACAGCCACAGTAACTACAACAGCAGCAGCAGTAACAACAGTAGTACTAGCAGTAGTATTAACATCATCAACAGCAGTAGTACTAACAATAATAATACCATTAGTAACAGTAGTAGGACTAACACTACTATTAATGGTATTAACAGTGGTACTAACAGCATTAGTAACAGCCATAGTAGCAGCTCAGTCAGCCACTCGTTAGCCCCCAGTGTGTCCAATGAGGAGAGGAATGTAGCCGCTAGCAGCCACAGCCATGGCCCGGGGGAACAGGGGACGACAGGGGCCTCCATAGGGCCCAACAATGGCAGTGTGGCCCCCCAGGACAGAGCGAGAGAGCCCCAGGGTGGGGAGACAGAGGCAGAGGGGGCCCCTAACTCAGTACGCTCCGTATCCACTGATACAGCCAGCGAGCACGATCTGGAGGTGAACTCCCAGCCCAGTACCAGCCCTGCTAGAGCCCCCTACCATGGCAGCCTGCCCCCTTACTCTGCTACTACCTCCCAGCCTGGCCCCAGCCCCAACCAGAGCCACAGAAAGGGCAGTCTGTCAGGGGTGGATGCCCTGGCCAAAGGCCTGAAGAACCAGAGAGTTCTAGCCCGCTGTCGACGGAGAGACAGACTTAACAGAGAGGAAGGCGGGAGGGAGAGAGAGAGGGATGGACCCCTGTCTCCTATGTTCAGGGCTGGGGTGGTGCGGAGGGTAAGTGGGGGCAGCGCTGATATCCAGCTGCAGGGGGAGGAGGGGATACTCTGTTACCCCTTCCAGGGGGGGACTGCACTCCCAGAGGGGGAGAAAACGAGCGTGGAGTTCATCCTGGACGCCCCCCCTCCCGTCATGGCCTCCGTGGCCATTGGGACACGTGTATGTGTGCCTTTCAGAGGGGGAGGGGGGCAAGATGGGGGGGAACAGGGGACACCTCAGCTATACAGAGAAGGGGTGCTGTCCCAGGTAGACCCCCACCCTGCCGTGGCGTTCCCCTACAGGGTGCTACTGTGTGAGGATAGAGAGGTGCTGGAGAATGGAGGGAGGGAGGAGGAGGGAGGGATGGAGGAGGAGAAGAGGAGGAGGGCGCAGGCCCAGGCTGTATGGGTGTCCAGACAGAGCCTGAGGCTGCTGACTCCCCCCTGGGAACTGCCTCACCCAGAGGGGGAGCGGGAGAGAGAGAGGGAGAGGAGGGAGGAGATGGAGGTGGAGAGGGAGGTGGAGAGGGAGAGAGAGAGGGAGGAGATGGAGGTGGAGAGGGAGGTGTGCCAGCTGAGTATTGGGATGGTGCTGGGTGGGCCGATTGGAGGGGGGGCGAGGTTGGTGCACAGCTTCTCTCCAGCTGGGGTGGTGGGGGGGCATCACTATGGAAACGTCCCCCCCCACCCCTCCTCCTCGTTGGTAACGACCAGTGTTGTCGCCAGCACGGGAGAGGGTTACCCTGACAGAGAGAGAGAACAAGAGAGGGAACAAGAAAGAGAGAGACAGAAACAGCCCCACACACCAGAGGAGGACATGGAGGTGTCTAGGTTCAGTATGGGCCCCCAGCAATGCCACATCCTCTCCAAGCCCCTCCTCGGGAGGCACAGCTACCCCTCCTCCCACCACCTATCTGTGGTCCGGGGCCTGGGCACGCCACTGGGCTCTGACCTGTCCCCCCTCACCTTACCTGGCCCTGAGGCCCTGGGCACGACCTCCCCACCACACCTACCCCCTTCCAAGAGCACCCCGGTCCCCCTGGACAAGACCCCCTCCCAGATCCCCACCCCTATCCCTGGAGGGGGGTCTACCTCAACCTCCTCCTCAGCCTCCTCCTCGCGCTCCCGCACCCCCCTGTCGGCCGCCCTGCAGAAGTACAAGAAGGGGGACGTGGTGTGCACCCCCAACGGCATCCGCAAGAAGTTCAACGGCAAGCAGTGGAGACGCCTCTGTTCTAGAGAGGGATGTATGAAGGAGTCCCAGAGACGAGGCTACTGCTCACGCCACCTCTCCATGAGAACTAAAGAGATGGAGGGAGCGGGTGGAGGAGGGGGAGAGAGGGACAGGGGGAGAGGAGGAGGAGGGGGGGGGAGCAGTTCGGGGACGGTCACCCCCTCGGACCTGCGTGGGTTTGACTGGGATGAGACGTCCAGAGACAGCAGCGAGGCCAGCAGTAGAGGAGACTCCCGCCCTCGTCTGGTGCTGCCCTCCCTCCTCCCCCATGACTTCTCCAGGTTTGACTTTGACGAGTGTGAGGCAGCCACCATGCTGGTGTCACTGGGCAGCTCTCACTCTGGGACCCCCTCCTTCTCCCCCATCTCCAACCAGTCCCCTTTCTCCCCCGCCCCTCGCCCTCACCCTCCCCCCTCTTCGGATTCCGTCCCGCCAACTTCTCCCCCATCACCGCCTCCTCCGTCCTCCCCCCTCCTCGCAGGCACAGACACCCCAGTGCCACGGGGGGCAAGCTGGGCACCCCTGGGGGGGCAGAGAGGGAGAGGCATACCTCAGGGGTCCAGCCTTCATTCCACACTAACCTGACCTTCACCGTCCCCATGAGCCCCAGCAAACGCAAAACAGACGTTCCTCCTCCCCCTCCTCCCCCCTCCCACCCCCACCATGACTACCCCCCCAAACCTGAGCTGGAGCAGGGGGACCTGAACCCTGCCTCATTCCCCGTACTCTCCCCCCAGACCCCAGCACACACCCACGCTTACACACCCACCCTCTCCTATCCCCGAGGGGTGAGCACACCAACCAGCCGGCCCCCCTCCTCCTCCGCCACCTCTCCCCCTCCCCTCCTGGTGTCCCCAACTCCCCTCTCCCCTCCAGACTCAGGCCCTTGCCGTGTCCACCCCACATCCCAGCAGGCCTTGCGGGACTCTCCAGTGATCGTGCGGAACCCGGAGGTACCTCTGGCCAAGTTCACAGAGCATCCATTAGGCCGTGGGGGAGGGGGAGGAGGTGATCCTAAGAATCTTAACAGCGTTACCCCCCAGCTTGTCTCCACTCTCCAAGTCCCTGTACCCATCAATGCTGCTGCTGCGGCAACCAACGGCACCGTCCTCCTCCAGAGCCCCACCCCCACCCTGGTGCTGGTGTCATCCACCCCGCCCTCCCTGACCTCCGTCACCCCCGGTTACCCCACTCTGGCTTGCATCTCCATCTCCACCACGCCCCCCTCTTCGGGACCCCCCCTGACCAACCCAGCCAGCCCAGGGGGAGGGGGGGGTAGGATGGAGAGGACAGGCTCGTTTGGGGGGGAGGTCCAGCAGCCAGTGGCCTGTCACCCCTCTCCTACAGCCCTGCTGCCCCTCATACTGCCTGCAGAGAACCTGCACCCCACACCATGCAAAGAAATCATAATTGGACGCCCCGGGACAGGTGAGACACACTGTGAGACAGCCTGGACATGAAGGGATGAGATGGGGTAGAGGAACAGGGGTAGGGATGAGATGGGGTAGAGGAACAGGGGTAGGGGTGAGATGGGGTAGAGGAACAGGGGTAGGGGTGAGATGGGGTAGAGGAACAGGGGTAGGGATGAGATGGGGTAGAGGAACAGGGGTAGGGGTGAGATGGGGTAGAGGAACAGGGGTAGGGGTGAGATGGGGTAGACGAACAGGGGTAGGGGTGAGATGGGGTAGAGGAACAGGGGTAGGGATGAGATGGGGTAGAGGAACAGGGGTAGGGATGAGATGGGGTAGAGGAACGGGGGAAGGATGAGATGGGGTAGAGGAACAGGGGTAGGGGTGAGATGGGGTAGAGGAACGGGGGGAAGGATGAGATGGGGTAGAGGAACAGGGGTAGGGATGAGATGGGGTAGAGGAACGGGGGAAGGATGAGATGGGGTAGAGGAACGGGGGAAGGATGAGATGGGGTAGAGGAACGGGGGAAGGATGAGATGGGGTAGAGGAACGGGGGAAGGATGAGATGGGGTAGAGGAACGGGGGAAGGATGAGATGGGGTAGAGGAACGGGGGAAGGATGAGATGGGGTAGAGGAACGGGGGTAGGGATGAGATGGGGTAGGGATGCAGGGGGGTGAGAGATGCTATGATTATAATGTTATGATTATTTAATGTGACTACTATGCTTTGATTATTGTGTTTAACTCCAGGCGGGGCCTAGGTTGGCATTGTGAAATGGAAGAGCTTTTGAAACGTGAATGCACTGTTTGTTGTAGCAGCAGCAGCATGACAATGGTTACCTAGTTTCATTTTCCACCAAATTCACATTTACGGAACAGGGATTGAACTCTGGGCAGTTAATTTCCATCGTCAAAAAACAGAATGAGTTTAGTGACATGGATTTAGTGAAGGGAGGGTACTGGGATGTCTGGTCTGCTCATAAGGGCTTACGATCCGTGCTATCCGGGATCCTTGGAACGTCCCTAACCAATTGACATTTTAAAATAGTTAAGGTTAGGGTTAGGGTTAGGGTAGGGATCAAGTTTAGGGTTCGGTTATGGATGTCCGAAGGATCCCGGATAGCACTGACAGTAACAAGGAAGGGCTGGTCAGTGACTGTTGAGTCAAAGTAGGGAAATCAGTTAAGTTTTAAGAAATTGTGTTTATGTGGGTATAAAATACAAGCTATACTGGATGTAATGTAGGCCACATACGGACCGTTTCCACCATCTCTCGCTGCGTGTGTGTGTCATCATCGTTTGAGACTGGGTTTAGATAGAGAGTGGGGAAGGCCTCTGAAAGAGAGGATTGGAGGATGAATGACATTTGGGGTTTTGTCTTTGAGAGAATACTACCGACATGAATCCTCTCAGGATTGTGTGTGTGAGTGTAGTCCCATCTCTGCAGTGCCATCTGACTGTAAGAAGGGGTACAGTCCCAGTTAGGATACTGTATGTAGGCTACTAGTACGGTCAGTTCTACCACTCTGGTGTGTGTGTCAGTTCCTCTAATAAACAATAGGGCATTATTGACAGGGGTTAATCCCACAGGAGAACCAGAGGTGGGTCAGTGTGTGTTGTGTGTCTAAAGAGATGGAGGGATGGTTTGGTTAGCTGCCTTTCCCCAGAGGCTATTATCTACTCACGCCACTTTACATTTTAGTCATTTAGCAGACGCTCTTATCCAGAGCGACTTACATGAGCAATTAGGGTTAAGTGCCTTGCTCAAGGGCACATCGACAGATTTTTCACCTAGTCGGCTCGGGGATGTTGTTCACTTATCAATGATGTATTGTGTGTGTGTGAGCATTTGAGCGTGTATGTCTGTGTGTTTGTCTGTGTGTGTGTGTGTGTGTCTGGCCTAGTATGAAGGGGTAAAATAAGGTCTGGGAGGTATTTTTGAGTGAGTTGCGTTGGGCTCGTCCATTTTAGAGTTGTGTGTGTTTGAGTGCGCACATTACAGTGCCAGAGTGCATGTGGGTGTGTAAAGAATCCACTGTGGGTCAAGCTCCTGTGTGGGCTCTCTCTTTCTCTCTATGTGTGTGTGTGTGTGTGTGTGTGTGTGTGTGTGTGTGTGTGATCAATAAACAATGAATCAACATTTCTCTATCTGCACTGGAGCAGTGGTGTTTCATTTAGACGGCCTGTTGTATTCAGTGTGTGTGTTTCATTTAGATGGCCTGTTGTTGTATTCAGTGTGTGTGTTTCATTTAGATGGCCTGTTGTTGTATTCAGTGTGTGTGTTTCATTTAGATGGCCTGTTGTTGTATTCAGTGTGTGTGTTTCATTTAGACGGCCTGTTGTTGTATTCAGTGTGTGTGTTTCATTTAGATGGCCTGTTGTATTCAGTGTGTTTCATTTAGATGGCCTGTTGTATTCAGTGTGTGTGTTTCATTTAGACGGCCTGTTGTATTCAGTGTGTGTGTTTCATTTAGACGGCCTGTTGTATTCAGTGTGTGTGTTTCATTTAGATGGCCTGTTGTATTCAGTGTGTGTTTCATTTAGATGGCCTGTTGTATTCAGTGTGTGTGTGTGACTGTATGTATTGTAGGTCTAGCTATTTGTCTGTCTTTGCGAGACACGTGTATGTGGGTGTTTTCTCTCTCTTGAGAGAAAGAGGGTGAGTTGTTGTTTGTGCGTGTGGTTGTCAGAAAGAAACTAGGGAGAAGTGTGTATGCTTACTGTGTAGTTACGATAAGCTTTGAGTGTAAATTACACATACGAACAGGCCTCTGCAATACTGCTACACACACATAACAAATAGCCTAACATATTGCAGATAAAAGTGACATTATATACTGAACAAAATATAAACGCAACATGCAACAATTTCAACGACTTTACTGAGTTACAGTTCATAGAAGGAAATCAGTCAATTGAAATAAATAAATGAGGCCCTAATCTATGGATTTCACATGACTGGGCAGGGGTGCAGCCATGGGTGGGCCTGGGTGGGCACTTGGGAGCCAGGCCCACCCACAAAAGGGCTTTATTACAGACAGAAATACTCCTCAGTATCATCAGCTGGCCGGGTGGCTGGTCTCAGACGATCCCACAGGTGAAGAAGCCGGGTGAGGAGTTCCTGGGCTGACATGGTTACACGTGGTCTGCAGTTGTGAGGCCGGTTGGACGTACTGCCAAATTCTCTAAAACGAGGCGGCTTATGGTAGAGAAATTAACATTAAATTATCTGGCAACAGCTCTGGTGGACATTCCTGCAGTCAGCATGACAATTGCACACTCCCTCAACACTTGAGACATCTGTGGCATTGCGTTGTGTGACAAAACTTTACATTTTAGAGTGGCCTTTTATTGTCCCCAGCACAAGGTGCACCTGTGTAATGATCATGCTGTTTAATCAGCTTCTTGATATGCCACAACTGTCAGGTGGATGGATTATCTTGGCAAAGCAGAAATGCTCACTAACAGGGATGTAAACAAATTTGGGCACCAAATTTGAGAGAAATAATATTTTTGCGTGTATGGAAAATCTCTGGGATCTTTTATTTCAGCTCATGAAACATGGGACCAACACTTTACATGTTGTGTTTATATATATATATATATATATATATACACTGCTCAAAAAAATAAAGGGAACACTAAAATAACACATCCTAGATCTGAATGAATTAAATAATCTTATTAAATACTTTTTTCTTTACATAGTTGAATGTGCTGACAACAAAATCACACAAAAATTATCAATGGAAATCAAATGTATCAACCCATGGAGGTCTGGATTTGGAGTCACCCTCAAAATTAAAGTGGAAAACCACACTACAGGCTGATCCAACTTTGATGTAATGTCCTTAAAACAAGTCAAAATGAGGCTCAGTAGTGTGTGTGTCCTCCACGTGCCTGTATGACCTCCCTACAACACCTGGGCATGCTCCTGATGAGGTGGCGGATGGTCTCCTGAGGGATCTCCTCCCAGACCTGGACTAAAGCATCCACCAACTCCTGGACAGTCTGTGGTGCAACGTGGCGTTGGTGGATGGAGCGAGACATGATGTCCCAGATGTGCTCAATTGGATTCAGGTCTGGGGAACGGGCGGGCCAGTCCATAGCATCAATGCCTTCCTCTTGCAGGAACTGCTGACACACTCCAGCCACATGAGGTCTAGCATTGTCTTGCATTAGGAGGAACCCAGGGCCAACCGCACCAGCATATGGTCTCACAAGGGGTCTGAGGATCTCATCTCGGTACCTAATGGCAGTCAGGCTACCTCTGGCGAGCACATGGAGGGCTGTGCGGCCCCCCAAAGAAATGCCACCCCACACCATGACTGACCCACCGCCAAACCAGTCATGCTGGAGGATGTTGCAGGCAGCAGAACGTTCTCCACGGCTTCACTACCTGAGCCACTTGTGTGGGTTGTAGACTCCGTCTCATGCTACCACTAGAGTGAAAGCACCGCCAGCATTCAAAAGTAACCAAAACATCAGCCAGGAAGCATAGGAACTGAGAAGTGGTCTGTGGTCACCACCTGCAAAACCAGTCCTTTATTGGGGGTGTCTTGCTAATTGCCTATAATTTCCACCTGTTGTCTATTCCATTTGCACAACAGCATGTGAAATTTATTGTCAATCAGTGTTGCTTCCTAAGTGGACAGTTTGATTTCACAGAAGTGTGATTGACTTGGAGTTACATTGTGTTGTTTAAGTGTTCCCTTTATTTTTTTGAGCAGTGTATATTTTATAACATCACATACTTTCACACTGGGCAGGTCACTTATAAGATGATTCCAGCCCCCCCCCACCCTCATTCTCTACTGAATGGCTGTACTATTGAGTTAGTTGGTAGAACTCCAGCTTCGGCTAGAGGTGATATGTGAGAGAGAAGGGAGGAGGAGTGAGTCGGGGAAATTAGATTGAACTCCGTTAGAGAAGGGAGGTGAGACAGAGGAATGAGTTTTCAGCAGCTTCCTTCCCTGTTTCCACTCCTCCAATAGAATGTTCCATTTATTCATGTTTATTATCATCACACACACTTTAAAGCCACAATCTGGGATTTATGTTTCAGCCTAACAGTATCCCCGCCACACGGTTTGGTGAGCTGAGGGATGGGGCTGGGAAATGTAACCACTCTCAAACTCCGACGGAACTATGGATTCAGGGACTGTGCGTGTGTGTGTGTTTGTAACTCAAAGTTCATTTTACAAAGGGAGCAAGAGGGTCAATGTCAGAGCAGAGGGTAGTGCTGTAAAATTGATAGAATCATTGAGAGACTACGTGAGAAAAGGATGAGGTGGCGGGAGAGAGAGGATGAAAGAGGAAAAGGGAAAAGTATGTCATATGTGCGTGATGCATTGTAAGTAGAGTGTGTGTGTGTGTGTGCGCAACCATGCATCAATCATTGAAAGCCGGAAATGATGCGTACGTGCCAAAACGTCTGTTGCCATGGCAACAAAGCAAACACTCCCATACACTGACGTGCACGCACACAACATGCAGTACAAATAGAAGCTGGAGCTACGCCGTTCCCCTTTCCTTCGCAGTCAGTGGAACTGGAAACACACAGCGCTGCCTCTTTTGGTTTCTCTGACATTTTAGTTAACATTTGAACATGAACGCAAGACAGAAATGACTCAGGAAAATATGATGTTCCTCTCTAAATTGATTTGTATTTGACGTTGAAGTGCTCGGGGTCAAATCTTTATTTCCAAGTTTGTACTGTGAACGTTACCACAGAACCCAGCATTAAATACACATCACACAAAGTCATAGCAACTGTTTCTCTCAGGCTTTATTACTTCCTAAGGGCAATTTGCTGTACATGATGTGGAACAACATGGAAGCATAAATAGTACACTGTGATACAAACATCTTAGGCCTATACATTACATTCCCATTTTCACACGCCTACTCTAACATTTTTATTTCAGAATCTGACTTTATTCTCGAAATAATTCATAGCAACGGTTTCACTTGTCATTCTAGTTAGGCTATGTGACCACCAACAGCAGTAGCCTAGATCTGGCCAGGCCCTGTCTAACAAGGTTATGCCGTTACTTTCTGAAATACGAACCTACTGTATGTAGCATGAATGAACCTTTTGTATTGAGGTTAGAACCATGCATGTGGTTGGTGCATGCTGCATACAGAGTCTATTAGAACCAAATGATACCTCTCAGCCCTGTGTTAGTAGACCCCGTTAGTTTCTCACAGAGCCAAATGGAAAACAGATTTGTGATGGAAACTCCAGCTTTCTCTGTGATTATGAGGTGAAATCTGGATGGTCAGTGCTTCACGGCCAGTCCGACTGGGCTTAGCACCTTCACACACACCTACCCAACACCGGGCGGGCACACACAGAGACACCCGACTCTGGGCACACACACACACACACACACCACCGGGGCCGGCCACGCACACACACACACCTAACACAGGGCACTCACTTATACACACACACACCTAACACAGGGCACTTATACACACACACCTAACACAGGGCACTTATACACACACACCTAACACAGGGCACTTATACACACACACCTAACACAGGGCACTTATACACACACACCTAACACAGGGCACTTATACACACACACCTAACACAGGGCACTTATACACACACACCTAACACAGGGCACTTATACACACACACCTAACACAGGGCACTTATACACACACACCTAACACAGGGCACTTATACACACACACCTAACACAGGGCACTTATACACACACACCTAACACAGGGCACTTATACACACACACCTAACACAGGAAAAGCAACCTGAGACCGTCTCGTCCCCTTTCCTCTCTCTGCCTGTCTGAAACCACATAAAGCACCATTCTCCATGTTAACCCTTCACTCCATCACACTGCAGTCTCCTCCTCTCCTCCGCTCGCTCTCGCCATCCTGGTCTACCCGGATACAGATACCCGGGAATAACATCCCCCCCCCCACCCCACCCCCTTTACGTAACACTTAAAGCCCCGCACTGGCTCCCAGACCATGGCAACAGACTCTACCACACATCTGGATAGACTAACACTCATTCATATCGTGATAGTTATATTACCATGTATATATAGTCAAATACACAACGACAGGTTTATGCGTCACTATTGTACTTCATTAAACATTCTGGGGGGGGTCTAAAAAGTACATTTAGAATGTTCCTCTGAAGTACAGGTGCTCTCTGACCTAAGTTAGACTTAGCTTTACTTCAGGAGAGGAGTTTTTATTTTAGGAAGGTTGAACATCTCTCCTCTTCCCGCTCTCCTCTCTCTCCTGCTCCAGTGTTTTCCCAGGCTGTCTGGCATGGCGTGGTCCGTCTGTTGGTGCTTAATCTGCTGGCTCATACTGCCCCCAGGTGGATTAACACACACATTACATTTCAGCTACGGAACAGGGACAGCGGACGGTGCACCTAGACGCTGATCTGGAGTCAGTTTGGTGTGTTCCCCCATATAATGGTTAAGGTTTGGCAATGTTGAGCTGATCCTAGATCAGTGGCTAGGGAGTTGGAACAGGATAAGGACTTTGCTCTGGTACAGGATAATGCTCATTGTTAGTGCGCATGTGTCCTGTGTCTGAAAATAACAGACGATAAAGAGCTCAACTGTCGCTGGTGGATATGTGTGTCCCGAAGAACACTGAGCATCTCTTGTACCCATGTCCATGATTTGTCTGGGCATGCTGGATCACACACATAGCTCATGGTCTCAGGAAAGCTTCAGATTGACATGACGCACACTAGTTCTGCTTAGTTACAGAAGCCGAATTCCATGATTTGATTACGCACGAATAGATGACATCATAACGCTCTGTCTCTAGGGAAGACACAGAGGCATGTGTGTTGTGGTGGGTTCAGGGGGCTGTTTGTCTCCACAAGTGACATGTGGACCTGTGCCCAACATGACTGTTACCATGGTAACTGTGGAGGGTGGCGAATCGAGTTATAATTGGATAGAGCAAATGATTGGTAGGAGGAAGGAGAGAGAGGGGGGAGAGATGGATTTGGGGAGTGGGAGAAAGTGGGCGGGAGAAAGGAGAGAGAGATAGACTGTGGCGTGCCCCTATATGTGATGCCAGGTGAGAGTGGGAGTCAGAAGGGTGGGTGTTGGAGAGGGCGGAAAGTTGGGGTCTTCACGTGGAGCCTCTTGTCAGAGAACAGGAAACACCCACAGAGAAACTGGACATAAACGCACAGACACACCCGCAGCATAGATACACACCTCATACAGTGTGAAGATATTCCGATAGACACCGAGTATTATACAGTCTCTCAATATGTAGCTTTTGGATTGATGAGAACAAACTCCTACACAGATACAGTGTAGAGCTCCACCAATCAGAGACAGGAGAGGGAGCGGAGATCGTTAAGCTTAGCTGAGGGGGTCTCTCGCTTTCTAGATTTTCTCCCTTTCAATTCAACACTCTCCTCTCCATGTCCTTTCATTTTGTCCTGAGGGCTAGTGGTTTGTCACTGTTCAGTCCAGTCTGCATGGTGATCTATTTTGTCTCTCAGAGCTAGAGGAGTATTCAGCCCACGTGATCCCATAATACTAGGTTTAGTCTATCCTAATCAATTTACTGGCTTGAATGTCTATTGAAAATCTCTTGTATTTCCTGCCCGGTTGTTCTGTGATATGTATTCACCAGCATGCTGTTTCATTTGCTGCTACCCGACATTCTTTCCTACCAAACATAAATGTGTGTCACATAGCCTACATAACAAAATGCCTCTTGTATAACTTGCATATGTTTAAAGCCCCCATGCAGTCTTTTTATATCATCCCTGTGGGCCTGATTCAGACATAGGAAATGTATGCCTTTCCTACGGACGGCTTTCCTACGCACTTCTCAGTAGTTGGTATTCAGACTTACCTTATGCCAGGTGCATAATGGGCTTTGCCAACAGATGCATATCTGTAATTCCCAGTCAAGTGAAATCCATAGATTAAGGCCTAATGAATTTATTTCAATTGACTGATTGCCTCATATGAACTGTAACTCAGTCATATCTTTGAAATTGTTGCATGTTGCATTTATATTTTTGTTCATTATATGTATTGACATGGTCAGAGCTCAGGGCACTTTTAAAGCTGTAATCTCTCACTTTTTTCATCAGGGTCAGATCTAATGCCCATTAGTTGAACCCTTCGCTTAATGCCACAGGCTTGGGCATTCCCATGACAGAAGCGACTCCCTCAGAGAGACTGGAGAGATAATCCCAGGAGAATGGACATCACAGTGAATGACAGCTTAGAACACTTCAAAGAATAAGGCTGTTTCAACTGCCATTTAAATGTTGATAAAGTTAATATTTAAATAAAAAAATCCTGCATTTTTCATTTAAGCAAAAAGGTAGGATGCTGTTGACAGTAGCTGAGAGCAGATACTGTATGTCTGTCGTATTTCAGTAGTGGTTCTGGAATGGTTAATATAAGTTGTTTACTATGACAATAGCATCTGCCTGATCTGAGCTAGTGGCGCTCGCTGTGACCTTATTGGCTGGCTCCCAAAGTTCCCTGCGAGATGACTGGCTAGAAGAGGGAGATTAGACCCTCCCGCTATTGTATTTGTGTCTGATTGACAGGTGAACAGACTAGTTAGATTTTTTTACACTGTGCTGGAGGGTATTAGATACAGTCTAAACTATGACAAATAGTGTGTGTGTTATGAAGTATGCATTTGCAGCTGTAAGGGAGAATTGTGTGTCGATGTACTGTGCCAACAGTTTGTCATAATGTGTGTATGTTTGCGTGTGTTATGAGTTTTCTATTAGCAGCCGTTTTTAGTGATAAATTAATGGTAGACATCTCTAGGCAACCTTTTATCCAGTAATATGAGTTGCAGTCAGTGCCCTTAGTCGTTGATTTGTATGTTTGCACTCGCTGCACCGTGTGTGCGCGCGCACGCCTCAACGTGCCTTTGTGATCAATCTCCCCCATATCTGGCCTCTCCACCCTTCCTCCCATAAGAGAAGTTCTGTTTTCCCTCTCCCCCTCCTCCCTCTCTCCTCCCCTCTACACAGAATGACTGTTAGTCTATTTTTACACTGATACTTCGCCTCCCTCTTTTCCATTCCCACCCATTTTTCCCTGTTTCAAAAACCTCCACCACTAATTTTCTCAGTCCTGGTTAGTGTGTAAGTGTGACTACGTACGTATGCACAGGCGTGCATGTGTGTGTACACGCTTGTGTGCTTGTATCTGTCAGAAAGCGTGTGTGCGTGTTGTGTGAGTGCATGATGTGTGTGCTCAACATATACACACACATTTAAAAGTCAGTCTGGGGGAGGTTAAGCTGCGCTATGGAAACATTTGAAAATTAATTTTCTGGGATTGAATGGGCTTTTTAATGGTGGAAAATGACATCATTGCTCGCCTCCCCTCTCCGTCTCTGACTAATGACACCGAAACTGAGAGAAACGCTCCACAAACAACTAAATAATTTACCACTCAGTTTACATGCCAGTGTGTGTGCCAACCATGCATGCGTGTTAGTAGTGTGTGTATGTGTAGTCAGCGCGTACATATGTGGTTCAATAACATGTTGTAATAGAGGGAATAACAGTCCAACTATCTGCTTTTGTGGTGGTGAAACTGTATTTCATCATTCCACAACCATTAGGCTACTTCTACTACTTATAATGTTCATGACCACCATTATGTAGAACTGCTGCTGCTGCCTGTACTGCCACTATTTAAAACACAATGGTAGTGGCGCAATTAGTTGAAGAAGTAGTAGAATAGTAATCTAGTTGGAAAAGAGACACTAGCGTTGGATCCTCTAAGCTTCTCTAATGATGCTAATTACTCATCACAAATACTCAGTCTCTTTTTAGCATTCCTGTAATTCAGTCACATGGTGTGTGTGTGTATGCACTGCTGAGTCATAAAACACATGGCTGAGCACTGAGCAGCAGTTATTCCATCACAGAGTAGGCTACATTAGATGATGCTAGATGACTGATTGATGTTATTACACTGTAATAACCCTACGGCCTCAGAGGATAAATTACATGATTCCTAGAATGTGGAAGGGCATTGTCTGGAAATATTCATGCATTTAATAACAAAAACCCCAAAGATACAGGTAGTGTGGTCTCACAGGCTTCACTGGGGCATCACTACTTACCACAGCCACAAAGTCTATTTAATTTTTTTTCTTAATAACATTAAATAAATACAAATGTTTTACATTTTAGTCATTTAGCAGACGCTCTTATCCAGAGCGACTTACAGTTAGTGAGTGCATACATTATTTTATTTATTTTTTCATACTAGCCCCCTGTGGGAATCGAACCCACAACCCTGGCGTTGCAAACGCCATACTCTACCAACTGAGCTACATCCCTGCCGGCCATTCCCTCCCCTACCTGGATGACGCTGGGACAAATGTGCGCCGCCCCATGGGTCTCCCGGTCGCGGCCGGCTACGACAGAGCCTGGATTTGAACCAGGATCTCTAGTGGCACAGCTAGCACTGCGATGCAGTGCCTTAGACCACTGCGCCACTCGGGAGAGTTTCTACCATTTATCTTCTTAAAAATTTGATTTTAAACCTAACCTTAACCTTAAAGTGGAACTGACAGCATTTTAGCAACATGAAAGCATATACAAAAATTATGTTCATATACACCCCCAGGAAGAATATTACACTTTTTAAACACAACTATACGTTGTTCCCAAAAAAATTCTAAGCGAGCACATAGATATGGTCATTTTCACGTTTTCATAAATTAATACAATGTTTGGGAACAACGTATAGTAAGACAGTTGTGAAAATTCTATAGCAATATAGAGTGGGAAAGCGGCCGTGCGTTTGGACAATTAATAGACACTGCAGTAAAATAAAACCTAATAAAAACATACAGTACCAGTCAAAAGTTTGGACACACCTACTCATTCAAGGGTTTTTCTTTATTTTTACTATTTTATACATGGTAGACCAATAGTGAAGACATCAAAACTATGAAATAACACATATGGAATCATGTAGTAACCAAAAAAGTGTTAAACAAATCAAAATATATTTTATATTTGAGATTCTTCAAAGTAGCCACCCTTTGCCTTGATGACAGCTTTGCACACTCTTGGCATTCTCTCAACCAGCTTCATGAGGTAGTCACCTGGAATGCATTTCAATTAACAGGTGTGCCTTGTTAAGTTAATTTGTGGAATTTCTTTCCTTCTTAATGCGTTTGAACCAATCAGTTGTGTTGTGACAAGGTAGGGGTGGTATACAGAATATAGCCCTATTTGGTAAAATACCAAGTCCATATTATGGCAAGAACAGCTAAAATAAGCAAAGAAAAACGACAGTCCATCATTACTTTAAGACATGAAGGTCAGTCAATCCGGACCGGAGTCTACGCAGACCGGTGCGCCATAGCCAATCAGAGCTACAGTAGGCCTTTATGCAAACAAGCCATTTGCCACACAGACCTGCCATCATTCACTTTGAACTGGACTGTGTGTTTACAGGCAGTTGCAACAGTGCGACTTTAAAGCATTAGAACGCATTCGCCAAAAGCCACAATATACACCTGAATGGATTTCTGCAAATACCACAGGAGTCCTCTTACATTTGGAAACTTTACAGTCCTATTTATCAAACAACCATGAAATGTATGCTCTCTCTCCCTCAGTTATGCACATCAACAACAAGATCATCAACTAATGCTAGCCAGAGCAAGATGTGCTAAAATCTAATATTAGATAAACACTCTCAAACTTTTTCAGCTAGTTGACCGTCAAAATTGCACTGATAAACGATGGGGAATTGTAGCCTACTCGTCCTTCTGCAGCTTGCCTGCCAATGCATGCTTGTCCCAACCAAGAACCCAAGCTAACTGGCTAAAGTTGGCTAGCTTACTAGCTAGCTACTTCCAGACACAAATGAGAGAACACCTCAACATTTTACTCGCCATAGCAGAGCTCATTAGGCTGTTTACATGTTATCTAGTGTGTTTGTGACTAACTATAACTTTTTTTGCCTATGTTTACTGACACCGGTCATATTCAGCGTGTGTTGTGCGTTCGTAAATTCATCAGTTATTCTGCACTCTGGCACACTCAGACAAGAGTGCTCTGAAATCAGAGTAGCTAGATAGCCAGAGTGAATTTGCGAACGCAAGAGATACGCTAGCTAACTGGATGACAGTCGTTAAAGTTCTTGCTAGCTAACCAAATGACACCTGCATCTCTAGCTGTGTATAGCCACCGAAAAACAATATGAGGGGAAAAAGTCAGTCACTCCAATGACATGACATCCTCCTAGCATCTAGCTAGCTAGCTAATGTTAGGCTCTGTGTTTTTAGCTTGCTACATAGATATGCTAGCCTATTAGCCATGTTATGGCTGACTTGTGATCATTGCCCTTGCTAGTCTGATTGTATTGACATTCCCAGCCTGAGTTACATTCGTCCGTTTTTGTCCAAAATATTGAGTCATTGAAACTAAAACAGTGCTTCCCGAATGGACGCAGCAAACAATGTAGCAGGTCAGTTGTGATTTACAACCTGATAGCAATATTTTATGGACTACGAAGAAGTGTATTAGTGAATTATATGAATCATGCATTGAACTGCATCCATCTATTCTGCCAACAATGCCTTAGTGTACGTCATGGAATGTTGAGTCAAATAGAAGCAATTTTTAAAACCCTTTATAAACGTTGGTTTTGTAGCATAAACTGGGAATTTGATATTTTTAGCTGATATGATTGTCTGTTTGTTTCATATCTGCAAAGTAGTTAAAACACTGTCATTTCCACTTTAACCTCTCTGCTAACCTTGCCTAACCTTAACCTTAAATTAAGACCAAAAAGCAAATGTTTGTTTTCATGAATTTTTACCATATAGCCAATTTTGACTTTGTGGCTGTGCTATCTAGTGGAAACAGCTTTACAGCTACAATTCAAAGAGTTTGATTTCTAGAGCGCCCCCTATGCAGATGGACGTAGTCGGTACTGCATGTCGTTTTTTTTTTACTATTTTTGGTGAGAGGGACCTTATCTAAACTTGTGTCAAGCGATTTGTAGTCCTCCATCCGAGTGTCTCTGTTCGATTTGCTGGCTCTGCAATCAATCTACCATACTACCTAAAATAGACCAATGGGGATGGGACATGGGCGGGATTATGTAAAGTAATTATTGCGGTATGAGTCAGGTTCGGCAACTTGTAGCCAATAAATGAATTCCAGATACGTCACGGTGGGATTGAATAACATAACAGCCAATACGAAGTCATGTCCCAATTTTATATTTGTTAATATTTAGGAGCTCCATTTCATTGCAGCGACCAGTGACTGACCGAGTTTGATTTACATATGACTGACATTCCAGTGCATATTTGAACCAATCAGCGGTCACGGTGGCGGGATGACAGGTGGCTGCCTTGACCAATGTCGGAGCGTAGATGTAGAGAAAGGGGCGGGGCACGGTTGGGCGAGGTTGACACACTGAAAGAGCGAGAGGGGCAGCCTAGTTTACAACAAGAGGAAGAGGGGAGGGAAAAAGAAAGAAAGGGCCAGACGAAGCCAGAGGAGAAATCGTGGGGATGAGAGTTGAGCTAAAGTGAGGAGATGTTATGATACGAGGACTTTCCTACTACAAATACCTGCGGAGCTGACGGACAGGAGTGGACGCGCGCGAAGTGACCTGCTGCAGGCGGGGATCGCACTGGACCTCGAGCTGCTATTTCTATACAAAGCCCCCGATTCCACGGATCTGTGTCAGAGCATCTCCGGCTGGCTCCTCGCTTCAGTTTCCTGCCTTTGAGCTCAATCCGGTCTTTGGTCCAAGTGGAACAGTAACCAACACAGAACAGTGCTGTGGTCTCGCCCCACTTTCTGTCATTGGGGCCCGAGTTATCAACATCGCCGCTGCTCATGACAGCGTTGGAGTGAAATACTTCTGGCAACTATATTTTCAGTCGATTACCTTTTTGAGAGGTTGATAGATACCAAGGTGGTGTTTAAAAAAATATTAGTGGGGATAGCGCATTGGTGGCTAGCTTGCAAAAATCACCCAAAATGGGTCTTTGGATTTAACCAGCAACTGGAGAGCCAGTGGGATATGGGAGATAGATGAATGCACCAGTTTTACGCACACAAGCATATGATTCGCCTTGTTAATTGATGGTGAATACGATTTCACGTTGCTTTACATTTCAATATGAGTTGGTGCCAAAGCAATAGAATATCAATTTTGGATGCTGACAGTATTCGGTTACCATACGGTTAAACAGGCAGGTGGCTAACGGTTTTGGGAGTAAAAAAGTGCAGGTGTATTCAGACATGTTTTAGCCAATTTAGCTACCATATTATAGATCTAGCACGCAGGAGTCCTTGTTCCTCAAATAATTTAAGTGGTTTCATGGTGTGAAGAAAAACAATAGTAACAGACCTTTGTTGTTGTGTAAAGGAAGGGTAGTGACATGAGGACAACAATTGCGTTTCTTTGACTGCTTTCTGTGCTGCGGGTGCAGGGCCAGGGGCGTTCCCGGGTGTACGGCGGTATTTGGACCGGTGCACTCGAGGCTCGGGTTGCCGTCTGGAGCTGTACCTGTCGGCTGTATTTTGAAGTAGCACAATGTTATTTTGACTGACAATTGCAGTGCTGCTTGCGTCAATGTAGAGTATTTGCACTAGACTGCAATAAACCCGTCTGTAGTGGCCAGCTAACGTTAGATAAACAATTAATTGGGGTCCTCCAAACTCCAGCAAGAACATCCAAAGTAAACGCATGATGTTGCTGAGCATAGCCTGCACTGGAGTTTATGGATGGCAAATAGCTGCTGCTAGCCTGTGTTAATTAGCCAGCTAACTAGTAGTGTGTAACGTTACACACTGTCCGATGCATATGCATTTGATTAATAGATTCAGACAGATACAAATTCCTTCAATAAACATATCTAGCAGGATGATGAATTTGATAGCTTTATCATTTTGAGCATTTGCCTAACAACTAGCTAGCCAGATAGCTAAAGCAGGTAGTTAGCTAGCTAGCTTTCCACTGCTAGCAATTCATGTTAGCTAGCCAGAACGACACTGACAGACATCTTGGTCGACTACATGCAATACATCGAATACTCCGGAGTTCGTTTCTGCCCTAAACAATGTACTAGCCATTCGTACCTTTTGTACACTGATAGACTGAAGCGAGTACGTGTAGAGACGAGTTGAACATGGCCGCGAGGATAGCGTATGTCTCGGACTGATGTGCCAATTTACTCCGTGGATGAGGGCGAGGCCTAGTTAACCTATTCATGACCGCAGAACTCCAGTAATGTAAACAAACAGACGAGGGGGCATCAGGGGTTATTAGACCAAGAGGAACACAGACTTCTCCGATGATATTTAACATTGTCGTATCTTCTGTATCCTGTTGCAACTTGTGACTACTGGCTAGTTGGCAATCCATTTACCTATTTCATTTTCTGCACTGGGGAAATGTAATTGTTATCGTCAATGCGCGTGAACAAGTATGCTGCTCGCAGAGAGTGCGGCTTTCTGAAAAGATGAGAGCGTGAGCTGCTCTCATGTTGTTGACCGATGCGCCTGGGACTGTATTTTAATCAGAAATCAACATATACATCTGTACGCCACCGGATAAATCAAAATAGCAGTGCGTCTGTTTCAGTGAAAGTTGTGCTTGATGACCGCAATCTGAAGAGAAGCGTCAGATGCAGGCACCATCGAGCACTGTTGCGTTCTTGTTTCATCGATGGAATTGCCATCCACTATACGATCTTGGATCACTGATGGATGTTTGAACACATGGATTAAATTACATTGTAAAGCGAGGTCTTCAAGGACCCTTTTTAATTAACTCATCGTTTTTGGAAAAACACTATAAAGAACCCTTTTCAAACCATGTATTCATCAGAGAGCCCTCAGTACCTCCGTCAAGGACTGAGCATGTTTGGTCAGTCATGGTCATTTACTACCTTTGTGTTTTTCATATTTGTCTTCAGCACCATTTTTTATGTTGTAGCAGTATGAATTTACAGTGAGATATAAATGCTATATACAGGTATTTTTCATGGCCGATTGATACTCACATGGATCAGCTACCTGCTGGTGAGTTTCCAGAGGTGCCCCATATGGGGAGCAGCAACAGCCTTGAGTGTATATACCTGAGGCTAATTGCTTAGTAAGATAATTGGTTAAGCCAGTGAGCCACTGGTTCTGGGAAGATGTGCCTTTGATAGTCACTTCTTGGCCATACTAGAAAAGTATTCATATTGTAATGAATAAACTATTAGCAGGTGTACAGGCTAACAAAACAATATGTTCCCCAAATCTGGAAATAGAATCTTGTTTATATGAAAGTTATGAGATTGTTTATCGGAAGTTGAGATTTAGAAAAATATATTTCAGCTAGCTTACTATGGGGAGTGCATTGTCTGGACATATTGTGAGTCCATAAACTGTTGCTCAAAAATAATTTTCACTGACTGGATTATATTTACATTTAAAAAAAACATTTTAGTCATTTTTAGCAGACACTCTAATCCATAGCAATTTACAGTTAGTGAGTGCATACATTATTTTATTTTTCATACGCAGGGCCAATTATGCGCCGTCCCATGGGTCTCCCGGTCACGGCCTGCTACGACAGAGCCTGGATTCGAACCAGGATCTCTAGTGGCACAGCTAGCACTGCGATGCAGTGCCTTAGACCACTGCGCCACTCGGGAGGCCTCTGAATGAAAGGAGTAGGCCTAACCATTTCTTTGTATTTTTTTGCAGTCTGGACCAACGTGGAACCCCGGTCAGTTCCTGTGTTTCCCTGGCATTCATTGGTCCCTTTCCTGGCACCAACCCAATCAGATGCCTCTACTCAGTCTGGTGAGGGCCAACAACCAATCAATCACCCCCAAGCTGCCAGTCTGAAGACAGGTAGGTTTTTGGTGAAATTCTACCCCAAATCCCAGCGCGATTACCATTTCTACCATGATTTCAAACATTGGTATATCAGAGATTTGAACCATTAGAATCATTGCGAAAATGCCCCCTTTTCCTGTCTTTCTCAGAGTCTCAGGGGGGTGCAGTGCTGCTACAGGAGGCCAACGAGGGCCCCCCCACCCTGGAGAGAGGACCCACAGCACGGCCCACTCCCTCCACGGACGACCTGGCCCCAGAGAGGGAGAGAGAGACCGAAAGAGAGAGGCCAGACAGTGAGACTGAGAGTGACGTGGATGACCCGTAAGTGTTTGTGTGCGTGCGTGACTGCATGCATAATTGCATGCATGTGTGTGTGGACACTAAGGCTGACCCCAGTTAGTCGACTGGTCGATTGTTTGGTCGTTAGGCTGTTGGTCGACCAATAATTTTTTTTGTCGAGCAGTAGCAAAAAAAACATGAGACATCTCAGACACCTGTCTGATTCGCGCCCATCTCAGTGAACTAATCCATTGCGGAGGCCAAGACTAATCCATTGCGGAGGATGGCACCGTCCAAGAAGAAGGGGAGTGTGGCTAAGATGCATAATGCAGGTCTCTTTCCAGAATGCGCGCTCTTCCGCCAATTTGTGCACCTTCATTGTTTCATAACTACATTGTGAGAATTGTTTGCGTTTGATTGTTAGTGTCTATCAATTCCCCATTACATATATCACCAGTAGCACATTTACCATTAATTCCAATAATTTCTAATCCATAATGTTTGTTTGGTTACGGTAATTTCTGTTATTGCATTCAATATATTATTATTCCAGTCTTTTACCGTTCTCATTGTTAGAGTGGACACGTTGTTTACCTATACTACACTTGTGCGAAACAAGTTTTGGTTTATTTCATTCCATTTACGTGTTTTGTCAATTTAGTCATTGACTTTTGTTTGGAGCGCTACTGTCAATGTTGAGTAAGGACGTGCACCTGATTACGCATAGAAATAGGCCTATAGGCTACCTTGCCTGTGTGCAAATGTAGGCATAAATGTGCCCATTTGGGGATCTGATAGTATTTCTGATTGGCTTACCTGATGATTACCTCTGATTGGCTTACCTACAGCTTTGTCTGACCCGAGCTCACTGGAGCGAAACTCTGAGGGCCCAGAATATTTTATACAATGTTGCAAGTTTGTTAGCATGAGCTTCGGGCTGACCCAAGTTGATAGTTGATACAATGTTTAAAGTTCGTTGCAGACAGGCCATGCATAGCCAATGGGATTTATAGGATATTTATTTTTATCAGGATATTTTCTACCTGCAGGTTGCATTGTTTTTATTTTTTGGCTTTATGTAGGCTATTTTTACATAGTTGTAGTACTCTAGACCGGTCTCGAGTCTTGTTTCGAGACCACATATTGAGTGTTTCGGTCTTGTCTAGGTGTAGGATACATTTGTACTCAGTCTTGACTCTGTCTTGGACAGTGAGGACTCATAATTTCTTCCCAAAGTAAAAAACTCATAATTGTCAGCTTCCATTCAGTCAGCGCATAAAATCGTTTCGCCAGGCCAAATATATATTATCCTTTCTTGAAACATTAGCTTTATATCTATTATAGACATGTTTGCGCAGTGGCGAACCTATAGGCCTTCAGTGTGTGACAGGTTTGTGATTCTGAAAGGACAGCAACCGTAATACCAGTGCACTCGTGTAGGAGTGCACTTTTTGTAAAACACAAAGCGCCAGTGGCGTAGTGGAGGGTATACGCAGGTATAAGCCGTATACCCACTTTTTTTTCAGTTGGCTTTGCTTATACTCACTTCTTAAACCCTACTGATGCGAATCAAAGTAGTGTAGTGGAGGTATGCGATTTATCAAATATGTAGCACAAAGTAGCCTACACAATCACAAAGCACGTGAAATATATTCACATGCGCGCAGCGCACATAGCCAAGTTTCAACGGAATATCATCTGCAGGCAACAAGAGTGTGCAGCTCTCAAATGCTTTTGGCATGGAGCAGCTCAGAGAATAATTACATCGGTAGCTGGTAGGGTAGGAAAGACGTTTCAACGTATGATATCTACAAGTAAATGCTAACTAAGGCAACAATGGATATGCAAACCCGGTATTGAAAAAGTTTAGTCCGAAGTGTTGGTTAGTAGGCTATTTGTGATGCGCAAATGTCATCATGCACTGTTTGCATCAGGGGTGTAGACATGGATGGACCTGGGTGGACAGAGACCCACCCACTGGGGAGCCAGGCCCTGACAGGCCCACCCAATCAGATTGATGTGGTTTAAGCATTGTTGTGGACTTAGACCATCATTCTTTAGTCCTTTTTCTATAAAAACAATAAGTGTGATTTTTTTTAGAGTAAAAATCTATAGGAAAACGCATAAAGAAACCATAGGAAAACATATATGATTTTTCACTCAGGGTGCCTTTCCTTCTCTGGGCAGGCTGTTTGGGAACTTTCTGGCAAAATTAGAGTATACCCACTTCTCCAAGCACCGATAGGGCCGATGGAAAGACAGCAGTCACACACAGCATGATGTTAAAGGATAAGCAGTCCATAAACAAGGACATAAAAAGCCAGTAGGTCCCAATCATAGAATACAAAAACACAACCATTAAGCATTTTCCAATCGAAATGTACAACTATTACTTCCATTGCAAAAAGCATTTCACTTTTAGCACACAAAGTTACTGGTGACCTAAAGTTTAAAGTGGAACTGACAACATTTTAACTACTTTGCAGATATGCAACAAACAGACAATCATAATATCACTAAAAAATATCAAATTCCCAGTTTATGCTACAAAACCAACTTTAGAAGAGGTTTTAAAAATAGGTTCTATTTGACTCAACATTCCATGACATACACTAAGGCATTGTTGGCAGAATAGATGGATGCAGTTCAATGCATGATTAATATAATTCAGCAATACAATGGTACATTGTTTGCTGCCTCCATTCGGGATGCACTGTTTCAGTTTCAATGACTTAATATTCTGGACAAAAACTGACTAATGTAACTAATGCTGGGAATGTCAATACAATCAAACTAGCAAGGGCAATGATCACAAGTCAGTCATAACGTGGCTTATAGGCTAGTGTATCTATTTATGTAGCAAGCTAAAAACACAGAACCTAACATTAGCTAGCTAGCTAGCTGCTAGGAGGATGTCATGCCATTGGAGGAGTGGGTGAGTGACTGACTTTTTCCCCTCATATTGTTTTTCGGTGGCTATACACAGCTAGAGATGCAGGTGTCATTTGGTTAGCTAGCAAGAACTTTAACGACTGTCATCCAGTTAGCTAGCATATCTCTTGCGTTCGCAAATTCACTCTGGCTATCTAGCTACTCTGATTTCAGAGCACTCTTGTCTGAGTGTGCCAGAGTGCAGAATAACTGATGAATTTACGAATGCGCAAAACCCACTGAATATGATGGGTGTCAGTAAACAAAGGCAAAAAAAATTAACAGTTAGTCAAGAATGCTCTACGAAACATGTAAACAGCCTAATCAGCTCTGCTACGGCGAGTAAAATGGTCAGAGTGAGGTGTTCTCTCATTTGTGTCTGGAAGTAGCAAGCTAGCCAACTTTAGTTGCACTGCCTGTAAACACGCAGTAAGTGAATGATGGCAGGCCTGTGAATGATGACAGGCCCGTGTGGCAAATGGCTTGTTTGGCAGGAGTGGCAGGAGGATGGTAAAGTTTTTTGTCTTCTGGTTATCTTGATCTCTGGCTCCCTCAAGTCATTTGTGTCATATTTAATCAAACAGTGCGCTTAAAGGGAAAGGGGGATACCTAGTCAGTTGTACAACTGAATGCATTCAACCGAAATGTGTCTTCCGGATTTAACCCAACCCCTCTGAACTGACATCCACATCAAGCATCAGACAAGCTCAATTACGGAAGTATTCACCCCCTTGGCATTTTTACTATTTTGTTGCCTTACAACCTGGAATTAAAATGGATTTTTTGGGGGTTAGTATCATTTGATTTACACAACATGCCTACCACTTTGAAGATGCAAAATATTTTTTATTGTGAAACAAAGAAGAAATAAGACAAAAAAACAGAACTTGAGCGTGCATAACTATTCACCCCCCCCCCAAAGTCAATACTTTGTAGAGCCACCTTTTGCAGCAATTACAGCTGCAAGTCTCTTGGGGTATGTCTCTATAAGCTTGGCACATCTAGCCACTGGGATTTTTGCCCATTCTTCAAGGCAAAACTGCTCCAGCTCCTTCAACTTGGATGGGTTCCGCTGGTGTACAGCAATCTTTAAGTCATACCACAGATTCTCAATTGGATTGAGGTCTGGGCTTTGACTAGGCCATTCCAATACCTTTAAATATTTTCCCTTAAACCACTCGAGTGTTGCTTTAGCAGTATGCTTAGGGTCATTGTCCTGCTGGAAGGTGAACCTCCGTCCCAGTCTCAAATCTCTGGAAGACTGAAACAGGTTTCCCTCAAGAATTTCCCTGTATTTAGCGGCATCCATCATACCTTCAATTCTGACCAGTTTCCCAGTCCCTGCTGATGAAAAACATCCCACAGCATGATGCTGCCACCACCATGCTTCACTGTGGGGATGGTGTTCTCGGGGTGATGAGAGGTGTTGGGTTTGCGGCAGACATAGCGTTTTCCTTGATTGCAAAAATCTCAATTTTAGTCTCATCTGACCAGAGTACCTTCTTCCATATGTTTGGGGAGTCTCCCACATGCCTTTTGGCGAACACCACACGTGTTTGCTTATTTTTTTCTTTAAGCAATGGCTTTTTTCTGGCCACTCTTCCGTAAAGCCCAGCTCTGTGGAGTGTATGTCTTAAAGTGGTCCTATGGACAGATACTCCAATCTCCGCTGTGGAGCTTTGCAGCTCCTTCAGGGTTATCTTTGGTCTCTTTGTTGCCTCTCTGATTAATGCCCTCCTTGCCTGGTCTGTGAGTTTTGGTGGGCGGCCCTCTCTTGGCTGGTTTGTTGTGGTGCCATATTCTTTCAATTTTTTAATAATGGATTTAATGGTGCTCTGTGGGATGTTCAAAGTTTCAGATTTTTTTTTATAACCCAACCCTGATCTGTACTTCTCCACAACTTTGTCCCTGACCTGGTTGGAGAGCTCCTTGGTGTTCATGGTGCCGCTTGCTTGGTGGTGTTGCAGACTCTGGGGCCTTTCAGAACAGGTGTATATTTACTGAGATCATGTGACACTTAGATTGAACACAGGTGGACTTTATTTAACTAATTATGTGACTTCTGAAAGTAATTGGTTGCACCAGATCTTATTTAGGGGCTTCATAGCAAATGTTAATACATACAGTGAGGGAAAAAAGTATTTGATCCCCTGCTGATTTTGTAAGTTTGCCCACTGACAAAGACATTATCAGTCTATAATGTTAATGGTAGGTTTATTTGAACGCATGTCAAAAATGTTATAAATTGATTTGCATTTTAATGAGGGAAATAAGTATTTGACCCCCTCTCAATCAGAAAGATGTCTGGCTCCCAGGTGTCTTTTATACAGGTAACGAGCTGAGATTAGGAGCACACTCTTAAAGGGAGTGCTCCTAATCTAAGCTTGTTACCTGTATAATAGACACCTGTCCACAGAAGCAATCAATCAGATTCCAAACTCTCCACCATGGCCAAGACCAAAGAGCTCTCCAAGGATGTCAGGGACAAGATTGTAGACCTACACAAGGCTGGAATGGGCTACAAGACCATCGGCAAGCAGCTTGGTGAGAAGGTGACAACAGTTGGTGCAATTATTCGCAAATGGAAGAAACACAAAATAACTGTCAATCTCCCTCGGCCTGGGGCTCCATGCAAGATCTCACCTCGTGGAGTTGCAATGATCATGAGAACGGTGAGGAATCAGCCCAGAACTACACGGGAGGATCTTGTCAATGATCTCAAGGCAGCTGGGACCATAGTCACCAAGAAAGCAATTGGTAACACACTACGCCGTGAAGGACTGAAATCCTGCAGCGCCCGCAAGGTCCCCCTGCTCAAGAAAGCACACATACATGCCCGTCTGAAGTTTGCCAATGAACATCTGAATGATTCAGAGGAGAACTGGGTGAAAGTCTTGTGGTCAGATGAGACCAAAATGGAGCTCTTTGGCATCAACTCAACTCGCTGTGTTTGGAGGAGGAGGAATGCTGCCTATGACCCTAAGAACACCATCCCCACCGTCAAACATGGAGGTGGAAACATTATGCTTTGGGGGTGTTTTTCTGCTAAGGGGACAGGACAACTTCACCGCATCAAAGGGACGATGGACGGGGCCATGTACCGTCAAATCTTGGGTGAGAACCTCCTTCCCTCAGCCAGGGCATTGAAAATGGGTCGTGGATGGGTATTCCAGCATGACAATGACCCAAAACACATGGCCAAGGCAACAAAGGAGTGGCTCAAGAAGAAGCACATTAAGGTCCTGGAGTGGCCTAGCCAGTCTCCAAACATTAATCCCATAGAAAATCTGTGGAGGGAGCCGAAGGTTCGAGTTGCCAAACGTCAGCCTCGAAACCTTAATGACTTGGAGAAGATCTGCAAAGAGGAGTGGGACAAAATCCCTCCTGAGATGTGTGCAAACCTGGTGGCCAACTACAAGAAACGTCTGACCTCTGTGATTGCCAACAAGGGTTTTGCCACCAAGTACTAAGTCATGTTTTGCAGAGGGGTCAAATACTTATTTCCCTCATTAAAATGCAAATCAATTTATAACATTTTTGACATGCGTTCTTCTGGATTTTTTAGTTGTTATTCTGTCTCTCACTGTTCAATTTTTTTTACATTTACATTTTTTGTCATTTAGCAGACGCTCTTATCCAGAGCGACTTACAGTTAGTGAGTGCATACATCTTATTTTTTTCATACTGGCCCCCCGTGGGAATCGAACCCACAACCCTGGCGCTGCAAACGCCATGCTCTACCAACTGAGCTACATCCCTGCTGGCCATTCCCTCCACTACCCTGGGATCAAATACTTTTTTCCCTCACTGTATGCACGCACCACTTTTTCCGTTATAAATTTTTTCAGAATTTCTTTAAACAAGTAATTTTTTTTATTTCACTTCACCAATTTGGACTATTTTGTGTATGTCCATTACATGAAATCCAAATACAAATCAATTTAGGAAAAACGCCAAGGGGGATGAATACTTTTGCAAGGTACTGTAGTTGATTTTATATAAAAACGTTTTAAAATTTCGACCAGTTGATTGGTCGAAAGAACAGACTTTCGGTCTGCCAATATGTTTTTGTCGTCAGGGACAGCCGTAGTAGACACATAAAATCAACCTGTGTGTTGAGTGGCTCCACACGTCCACTGTGATGTTTTAGTAAACTCCTAGTCGTACATGTAGAGCAGCATGTTATTTGAACAAAGAGGTGAGGAACAAGCATTCCGTCTCTGTGCTTTCTTACTAGCTATATGAATGGCAATATGAATATAAGCTATATGAATATACAGGTAGCCTAGCGGTTAGAGTGTTGGGCCAGTAACCGAAAGGTTGCTAGTTTGAATACCTGAGCCGACAAGGTGAAAGATCTTTCGATGTGCCGTTGAGCAAGGCACTTAACCCTTATTCGCTCCAGGGGTGCCGTACTACTATGGCTGACCCTGTAAAAAAACACATTTCACTGCACCTATCCGGTGTGTTTAACAATAAAACATAAAAAATAAATAAAAATAATGGCTGTGGCCAGGCTGCTGCTGTCCATTTTCCAGTATGAGCTGTCTGCTGAATCCACTGAACTGTCTCTGGGGAGATGAGCCACCTTCCCTGCCCTTTGTGTGTGAAAGAGAATGACAGTTTTTATGTAAATCTCTCTCCTAAAACCTATACTGCCTAGAGAGTTGTTTTTGTCTGTTTTTCAATTTTTTTCCCATGTTTGCTACAGAGGTATGATGGTGAGTGAGATATATATATATATATATATATATGGTTTAGGTCAGAGATATCTGATGTTGTCATGGTTCTGTCTCCTCCTGTCTCTCTCTCAGATTCTTCCCCAGTGTTCTTCCTGAGCCGCCCCTGTCTGTAACTCCTGTGAAGAGACGCACTCAGTCCCTCAGCGCCCTGCCCAAAGATGGGGACAAGATCAGCCCTGGCAAGGTAACCTCAACCTCTCACCTGTCTCTCAATCACTCATTTTCTCAATTCATCTCTTACCTTGTCATGCATTCCATTCCCTCATTTAATCACATTGCTAAAAGACAAGAGCAGCCCTGGCAAGGAACTCTCTCTTTCTCTCACCCTCTCATCTAATCATTCTTTCCTCCCGCTCAGAGGGAGAAGGACCACATCAGGCGGCCGATGAACGCGTTCATGATCTTCAGTAAGCGTCACCGAGCGCTGGTGCACCAGAGGCACCCCAACCAGGACAACCGCACGGTTAGCAAGATCCTGGGCGAGTGGTGGTATGCCCTGGGGCCCAAAGAGAAGCAGAAGTACCATGACCTCGCCTTCCAAGTATACGCAAACACACACACACCAGTTTAGTACAATGGTTTAGTCTGATCTGAGCATTGAAGACTAAGCAGCCAAAAAATTAAGAAATGTATTTTGTTGGCTTATCTTCTCTATCTCTCTCTTTCCCTCTTTCTCAGGTGAAGGAGGCCCACTTTAAGGCCCACCCAGACTGGAAGTGGTGCAACAAAGACAGGAAGAAGTCTAGTTCTGATGGCCGAGGGCTCCCGGGGCCGGGTGGCAAAGACATTAGAGAGAGGAGCATGTCTGAGACCACTGGTGAGTCACACACTGCTGCTCAATACACCCAAATAAGAGAGAACCAGATAACGGAAAGGAAGATAAATGTTCATTGATTGCCAAGGTTTCCTCTGAGCTCTGTCATCACTGCAACATTATGATTTCATCTCTCTCTTCCTCTCGCTATGCACCACTGTCTCAGTCTCACCACTCTCCCCCTTACTTTCTCTCTCTCAGAGCCCCATGGTGTGGAGCTGAAAGGGGTGGGGCCTGGCCTGGTGGGTGTGTCTGAGCGGAACCCAGGGGAGGGGCATGTAGGTCAGCTATCCCGTCCCCGAGCCTTCTCCCAGAGTGCCATGCACAGCCTGGAGAGGAGTGAGAGGGGCAACACACAGGCCCTGGCCGAACTGGCACAGGTAAGGCACTGCTATATAATGTTGTTTTCACCACAGCCGCTTTACTCCAATGATTTCTTAGTTTGGTATGTCAGTTCTGACTCGTCCCTCTTATCCATCACTTTCTTGTCTTTATATCTGTCTCCCTGTCCTCCACCTCTCTTCTTCCCACCTCTCCTGTGTCAGATGTGTGGGGATGGTGGTGGCCAGTTTTCCGGGAGTGCCCAGACCCTGTCCCGGTCTCAGAGGGGGGTCAGTGAGGACATGACCAGTGATGAGGAACGCATGGTCATCTGTGAGGAGGAGGGAGATGACGACGTCATTGGTGAGAAACTAAACTGCTGTGACATAATTTCAGCAACGCAACAGTTATACGCTTATTTTGGAGTAACCCCCTGTAAAGGTCCAAAACATTACACTGCTGGGAAACACAATACTACTGGTAGCTCATTTCCCATAATGACATCATCTTAATTGGACAGTTTGAGCAATAACTCAGAAATTCAATAGATCTTTATTGTCCTCGAAGGGCAATCTGGTCGCCAGAAATTATACACAAACGATTCCCAGACATACATATTACGTGTACAATATACTGTCAGAATAAGTTTTTATTTTTGGGGGGATGGATCAGCTTAATATTGCAGATTTACATTGACATTTTAGTCATTTAGCATACGCTCTTATCCAGAGCCACTTACAGTTAGTGAATAAATTATTATTTTTTATATATACTGGCCCCCCGTGTGAATCGAACCCACAACCCTGGCGTTGCAAACGCCATGCTCTATCAACTGAGCTACATCCCTGCCGGCCATTCCCTCCCCTACCCTGGACGACGCTGGGCCAATTGTGCGCCGCCCATGAGTCTCCCGGTCGCGGCCGGCTGCGACAGAGCCTGGATTCGAACCAGGATCTCTAGTGGCACAGTTAGCACTACGATGCAGTGCCTTAGACCACTGAGCCACTCAGGAGTACATTGATTGTAACTTCTATCAATGTAATTGTCTGCATCACTTCCAATCCCCCATGTTTTTTATATATATACTCCCCTTTATTACTTTTCAACCCCGCCATCCTTTCCCTACTTGGAGTAAATTAGTGAACAACAATGCCCAGGCCTCTACTTCCGGTCTATACTTACTATCTACACCTTATGGACAGAGTTATTTTTACAATAATTCTATTATATATATATATATATACACATACATATTTTTGCTCCTGAACTTCTTCTACTCTCAACCTCTCCGATCATTTTCATGATGTCCATCCGGTTTGCTTCTATATGCCATATCTTTCTAACTGTGCTCTTTCCCAAAAGCTCCCAACATTCAACCTATATACTTATTATGGACACAGTATGCTTACATTATTAGCTATCTTTGTTATTATTTGTTATTAGTCCCATCCTTCAACTCTATTCAATACCTCCCATCTATCTCTTAACACCATCCATATAGGATTTCTATTTGCCATATATATTTCAACCGTACTGTGATGTTTTACAAAAGTTCTGAACCTTTCTATTCTCATTGCTTCTACAGATTGTGAATTAAAAATAAACATTTTTGCTAAAAGTATTATTATATTATTGATTGATTGACTATGACTTTTCAGATCACCCAGTAATGCTATCTGCAAGGTTAGCTCCAGGTAAATATTGCAATCCTTTAGCCATTCCTGTACCTGTGTCCAAAAACAAGCTACAAATGGACAGAACCAAAACAAATGATCTAATGATTCTGTCTCTTCACAGCAAAATCTGCAGAGCTGGGAAGATTGTATCCCCCATATAAATAACATTCTATTGGTAGCAAGAATTTTATATAATAATTTAAATTGAAAGATTCTAATTTTTGAATCCGTGTCGCTTTTGCGTGTCAGTTCATAAACACTATGCCATGGGATCGGTACGTCAAAGATCTCTTCCCAACTATTTTGCAATCTATATGGGACGGCTGTCAATCCTTTGGTCCTTAAGTGAAACTGATATACTTTTTTATTTATCACAGTTTTCCTTAACCAATTATGTTCTTTAATGCAAGGCCGACAGACAAGTTCCTTACTTTCTCCCCCTTCCACTTTCCTCTTCCACTTTTGCGGTAAGGCTGCAATTATCTGGTTGTAATTTTGGGTAGAGCAGACATTTCCATATGTTTTTGTTAGCTGCATGTGTGACATAACTTCACCAGTCCTACCGATGATATCATTTACGAAGATTATACCTTTTTTAAACATTCTGTCAAAAAATAAAGGTTTTTTGTCAATTAGTATATTTGAATTTAACCACTATTTGTTGCATTATTTGCTCCATCGTTTCTGGAGGATTAAATTGAAATTGCAACCAACTTTCAATGGCTTGTTTTAGAAATAGTGATAATTGGGAGATGATTTCCTTTTCAAATAACTGCAAATGAGTTGTTGTAATCTGAATAAAGGGGAAAAGGCCTTTCTTGAACATTGGGTGAGACAATCTTACTAATTTGCTTGAGAACCAGTTCGGATTTAAGTATAACTTTTGTATGACTGAAGCCTTTAGTGATAGGTCTGATGCTTTAATATTTAATCATTTCTGTCCTCCGAATTCATATTCATTATATAAATATGCCCTTTTAATTTTGTCTGGCTTGCCGTTCCAAATAAAATTGAATATTTTTTTCTCATATAATTTAAAAAACTGTTCGCTAGGCGTAGGCAAGACCATAAGCAAATAGGTAAACTGGGATAATACTAAAGAGTTAATCAGGGTGATTTTTCCACAAATTGACAGGTATTTTCCTTTCCATGGTAGTAAGATCTTATCTATTTTTGCTAACATTCTATTAAAATTTATTGAAGTGAGATCATTTATTTCCTTTGGGATATGTATTCTGAGTATATCCACATCACCATCAGACCATTTTATTGGTAAACTACATGGTAATGTAAAAATTGTATTTTTTAGTGATCCAATACGTAATATAGTACATTTGTCATAATTTGGTTGTAATCCAGAGAGGTTAGAAAATGTATCTAGATCCTCTATGAGGCTGTGGAGGGATTCTAGTTGTGGATTTAAAAGAAAACATCAATCATCAGCGTACAATGACACCTTTGTTTTTAAGCCCTGTATTTCTAATCCTCTGATATTATTATTGATCTGATTTTAATAGCTAACATCTCGATGGCCACAATAAATAGATATGCCGATAGTGGACAACCTTGTTTCACTCCTCTTGACAGTTTAAAACTTTCTGAGAAATAGCCATTATTTACTATTTTACACCTAGGGTTACTATACATGATTTTGACCCATTTTATAAGAGATTCTCCAAAATTGAAATGCTCCAGGCATTTATATATAAACCCCAGTCGAACTTTATCAAATGCCTTTTCAAAGTCTGCTATGAATAGCAGGCCTGGTTTCCCATATTTTCCATAGTGTTCTATTGTTTCCAATACTTGCCTTATATTATCTCCAATGTATCTTCCATGTAAAAAACCTGTCTGATTAGAATGAATAATATCCGACAATACATTTTTTTATTCTATGCGCTATACATTTTGCTAGGATTTTTGCATCACAACACTGAAGTGTAAGGGGCCTCCAATTTTGTAAATGGACTGGATCTTTATATTTTCCACTTGTATCCTGTTTCAGTAATAATGAGATCAGACCTTCTTCTTGAGTGTCAGATAATCTACCATTTACATAGGAGTGGTTAAAACATGCTAATAACGGTCCTCTTAGTATATCAAAAAAGGTTTGGTATACCTCGACTGGTATGCCATCCAACCCTGGAGTTTTCCTAGACTTAAAGTCTTTAATTGCATCCAGAAGTTCCTCCTCTGTAATTTCACCTTTTTTTTTTTTTTTTTTTTTTTTGTCATTTAGCAGACGCTCTTATCCAGAGCGACTTACAGTTAGTGCATACATTATTTTTTATACCCCCCGTGGGAATCGAACCCACAACCCTGGCGTTGCAAACGCCATGCTCTACCAACTGAGCTACATCCCTGCCGGCCATTCCCTCCCCTACCCTGGACAACGCTGGGCCAATTGCGCTGGGCCAATTGGTCTCCCGGTCGCGGCCGGCTACGACAGAGCCTGGATTCGAACCACCAGATCTCTAGTGACACAGCTAGCACTGCGATGCAGTGCCTTAGACCACTGCGCCACTCGGGAGACCACTGCTCCACTCACCTTCACATTAGTCTTTCTGTGTGGCTGTCAGAAGAAGTTAGATATGGGTGTTTGTGCACATAAACCATGCCAACCCTCACTCTCCTTTCCCCTACAGAGGACCCGTACCCTGCCAGCTCCATAGACCTGAAGTGTAAGGAGAGAGTGACAGACAGCGACAGTGACAACGCCTCTGGGAACGAGAGCGATCGCAAGGTAACAGTCTCTTCCTTTATCAAGGGTAGATTGAGTTACAGTTGTCTGACTGATCATGTTGTTGATACAGTACCATTATTTAGAGAAGTGGATCATGTTTTAAAGTCCTTCTGCTTTTAACCCTGCTACAGACATTTAGTTGTTGTTTCTCTTTTTCCGTCTCTGCAGCGTGTCTTTGCTCCAGTGATCTGCTCTTCCTCCTCCCACCCCACCCCCCACGGACGCTCCATCTCTCTCTCCTCCTACCCTTCCAAACGCTACGACGAGGGGAGAGGAGGAGGGGGGCTCTCAGACCGCAGGAGGAAGAGAGGAATAGAGGGAGGAGGAGGTGATGGAGGAGGAGGAGGAGTGGCAGCTCTCTCTCTTTCCCTGTCCTCCTCAAGCCACTCTGTCATCTCCAGCCCCGGAGGCCCAGTTCCTTCTGCCCTTGCCCCCCTTGGCCTGTCTCCTCTCCTGGGCTTGGGGGCTGTCAGAGTGGCCTCTACAGTGGTGACCAACGTGGTTCGTCCGGTCGTGAGCACGCCAGTCCCTATCGCTAGTAAACCCCGAGACGGAGCAGCTTCATCCATTCCTCACCCGCCAGACAGGAGGTCCCTCCCATCGCAGCAGGCGCAGCTTCTGATTGGCTCCGGAGCAGGAAGCGGAGGGGGTGGGTACTACTCCTCATCCTCACATAATCCCATAAGTGCAGGGGTGGGGCCAGGGGGGCTAGTGACCAGCTTGGTGTTCCCGGGGCACAGCCAGCCCACCGTCCAGCTCATCAGTCCCTCCCCCCAGCCGTCCTCCCACCACCAGCTGCCCCCCACCGCCCCGGTCTCTGCCCCCACACACAACCACACCAATGGCCCCCTGCCCCTCTCCTTGCTCCAGCCCCAGTTCCTCTCCTCGTCCTCTCTGGCATCCCCCGGGGGCAAAGCCATCACACAGGTCCAATACATCCTGCCCACCCTATCAGCCAGCTCTAACCCCAAGAGCCCCTCCCCTCAGCTGCACAACCTGCCAAACAGTATCTTCAACCTGCCCACAGCTCCGCCCACCCACATGTCCATAGCCAATGGAAAGCAGGCGGGGCCAGGCTCGCTGATGGGATACGCCTCCAGCCCAGCCGTGGGAGTGGTCAGCCCGGGATCCAGAGGTGAGGGGGAAAAGAATGAGAGAGAATCGTACACCAAAACTCTAAGAAATTGATAATAGTGACACTGTTAGCAAAAAAGGCCTAACCTTATCCATCTTATCTTCTCTCTCTTTCTCCCTTCAGTGCAATCCCAGTCCCCAGTCCTACAGGGCAAGATGCTGGTTCCCATGGCAACAGTGAGGACGGCAACTGCCCCCGCCCAGCAGTTCCCCCTTGTGGCTCCACCTCTTCCTGTCCAGAATGGAGCTCAAGCAGGAAGCAAGGTAAGCAGGGTTACCATGGTGATGTCAGCCAGACCAAGACCATTGAGATTTCAGCAGATTTATTCTGTATTCCAGGGTTATCAGAGCTCCAACATTAACATTCTTATTAGTCTTGGTAATTATATAATAATCTAACTAATTACACTTGTAGTTACCCCAGGTGAATGACTAAATACACAGATATCCATCTTCTCACTCTTTCTCCATCTCTCTTTCTCTCTGATAGATCTTCCAGATCGCTCCCATGCCTGTCGTCCAATCCCAGCTCCAGCAAGGTGGGGCAGGGCATCCTGGGAGCCCTTTTCCCATTACCATGGGAATGGCCACAGTGGTGCACCCGGGTTCTGCCCCGTCTCAGACTATGCTGCTGCCGCCCCCACCAACCAGGTAGGAGGACACACACACACACCAACTCCATCTAACAGTGCACTGTTAGCGCTGCTGCTTCCCCACCATAATACATAACACAATGGTTTTGGAAGAAATGCAGCTCTTGTGTTGTGTGTTAGTCATGCTGTTCTGCTGCTGGTGGCCCAGGCTGCCTCTGCAATGCCTGCTGCCTGCCGCCCCCTCACTGCCTCTCAGCTACACCACACAGACACACTCATCTACTGTTTCCTCTACTGTTCACAGTCACCCACTGACCCCCACTGCACCATTTCTGTCGCTCTGTTTCTCTTTCTCTCTTCCTCTGTTTCCTCTCGCCTCCTTTCATTCTGGTTCATATGTTCTATTTTCCATTTTTTTTCTTTCTCTCTCCTTCACTGCCCGTTTCATCTATCATCTTCTTTCTCTCCCACTCATACACACTCTCTCTTTCCCTCTTCACCTTAATTTCCCTCTCCTCCCTCTCTCTCTTTCCTCTCACACTCTCTACCTCCCTCGGTCTCTCTCTCGCGCTCTCTCTCTCTACCTCTCCCCTCTCACAGGATCACCTATGTCCAGTCCACGCCAGGAGTCCCCTCCCCTCTGCCTCTGGTCTCCACGACAACAGGCTCCCCCTCCCCCCAGCAGGCCCAGCCCACCTCTGGATCTGCATATGTTCCGTCGCCCCTAGCAACGCTGGGCTTTACAGCCATAGCCCCCACTGGACAGACCCTAGTCCAACCCATCATCACAGGTCAGTAGAGCCCTGCTACCCGACCCGAGCCCGACGGGCCCCAACATTATACATCAGGTTAGGGCCGGGTAGGGCCTGTTTTTTTCATCAATAACTAGCGTATGGGCAGGGCTCAGGTATCGCTAAATTGATCACTAACATTTTGAAGCTGAACCATTTGCTCGTGCTCTGTTGCGAAGTACAGTCATATCTGACTAAGATCATAACATGGTGTCAGAAATGCTTCAACCTCTTCCAATATAAAACAGGAGGGGATTATTTAACAGAAAATAAGAATGTTCCTTGAGTTTTGTTTTAGTTTAGAGTCTCTCATGTCTCGTCATTGAGCAGAGCAGCCCAAGCAGAGCTGTTGCTATGGATACTCATAGACCCAGAGCCGCCATGAGCAGAGCACATGCAGAGTGAGCAGCACTCACGGAGCGAGTAACCGACAGAGAGGAGTAGCTGATGGATTTACTAACAGAGGAAGTTATTTCGGGTTTCGGGCAGAGCCGGGCTTTACATTTGGCCTGGGTAGGGTAGGGCCTGAACGTCACAGGCATGGGTTTGGCTCAGGGTTCAAATGCATGCCCGTGCAGGGCTCTACATGTCAGTGCATCCACTTGAAGTACATCTAGAATAAGATGGCTCCGTACTGGATAGCTGCTGTTTTGCAAGCTCCGACCCAATTTTGCTTGCTTACTTTATCATGTTCTTCTTATTTTTATATCTCGTGTGTTTTTGTTCTACCTTGTTATTTTTAGTATTACATTGTTATTGATCACTGCAGTGTTAGACCTTGCAAGTAAGGCATTTCACTGTACTTGTGCATGTGACATTGAAACTTGAAAATATATTGCACTTTTGAAGTTCCCTGTGAACTGCAACAGTAGCAACAAGAAAACTCCTCTCAGTTTTGAGAACAGGAACAAAACCTTTAGCTTAGAGGAAACTGGCCATTGAAGGGTGTTAACTCCTCCTCTGCCGCTTCTCTTTCTCTATCTCTCTCTTTCTCTTTCTCTACAGGTCAGCCTCCCCTTCTGGCCCCAGTCCAGTCCCCTACCTGCCCCTCCCTCCCCTCTGTCCCAGCCCCAGCCTCTGCTTCAGGGGGACAGATAGTCACCGCCATCTACCCCTCTACCAGTGTCACCATGGCAACCGGGGTGGTCTCCATGGCAACCATACCCCCCAGCATGGTGTACACCGTCTCCAGCCCCTCCAGTCTGTCCTCCCACATCCTGTCCAAACACACATTTACCCCCACCACACACACACACACACACACCCAGCCCCAGTCGGACAGACAAACAGACAGGCACACGGGGGAGAGACCCACGGACAGAACGTCTCACTCTCAGTCAGAGAAAGCAGCAGACAGACAAGCGGAGACGCAGGCTGAGCTACAGGCATACGGACAGACGGACAGGCCAACCCTCACACAGGCGGACAGACAGACGGAGAGGCAAGCCCAGGCCTTCAATAAGAGCAGCAGCTTAGTGGCGCCCCCAAGTGGCTATTCATTGTCACTGCGGCCCTGCAGCCCCCCTCTGCCCTCTCGCACTTCCAGTAAGTCTTGTTTCTCGAACAAAGCTCTAATGCTTAACAAATGCAAGTATATGAGGTAACGTTAATGTTATTTTTTCTTCTTTCAGCAGGCAGTGCACCAGGCACCCCCAAACTCCCCCAGCTCCCGGCGAGGACCCCTCAGAAAATCAAAGCCACAGTGGCCAACATCCCGGTGGGCAGCTACGAGGGAGGAGGCCGAGGAAAGGAGAGGGAGAAGGACCGAGAGAGGGAAAGGGAGAAAGAAAGAGAGAGCTCTGGGGCCAACAGTCGTTTTCCCTTTGAGCTGGAGCGTCCTAGGGAGTCGGGGTCCCCCTCCCAACACACACACCCTGCTGAGGAGTCCCCCTCCTCTGACAGACCCCCTGAGGGACACGGCCCTGTGGACAACACTGAGACACGCAGCAGAGAGGCCAGCAACAAGGAGGTGAGAGAGAGATGGAGAGATTTATCTGATGATGGATTGTTTTTGGTTTTTCTTCTCAATAATCAGAGAAAGCAAATGAGATCACATTCATAGAAAATAACATACATTTCTGACTTTTACACCCTTTCTCCCAAAACTAAACCCTCCCAGCATACTGTGTTATTCAACTTGTTCTCCTCTCTGCTCCATACAGTCAGGGTGGAAGGACTCCGTCCCCTCCTCAACCCTGCCCCCTCCCTTGGGTACAGACCCTGCCCTGCCACCTCCCCAGAGCGACAAAGACGCCCCTCCTCCCAAAAAGGTGAAGGCCCGCCCCCCGCCACTCAAAAGGACCTTTGACTCTGTGGACAAGTGAGTTACCCTGAGTATAGACACGCCATCTATCAATTTATAAAATATGTTTGTTAGTGAGTATCCCAGAGTATAGTCACACCATTTATCCATTTATAAAATATGTTTGTTAGTGAGTATCCCTGAGTATAGTCGCACCATTTATCCATTTATAAAATATGTTTGTTAGTGAGTATCCCTGAGTATAGTCACACCATTTATCCATTTATAAAATATGTTTGTTAGTGAGTATCCCTGAGTATAGTCACACCATTTATCAATTTATAAAATATGTTTGTTAGTGAGTATCCCAGAGTATAGTCACACCATTTATCAATTTATAAAATATGTTTGTTAGTGAGTATCCCAGAGTATAGTCACACCATTTATCAATTTATAAAATATGTTTGTTAGTGAGTATCCCTGAGTATAGTCACACCATTTATCAATTTATAAAATATGTTTGTTAGTGAGTATCCCTGAGTATAGTCACACCATTTATCAATTTATAAAATATGTTTGTTAGTGAGTATCCCTGAGTATAGTCACACCATTTATCAATTTATTAAATATGTTTTTTAGTGAGTATCCCTGAGTATAGTCACACCATTTATCAATTTATAAAATATGTTTGTTAGTGAGTATCCCTGAGTATAGTTGCACCATTTATCAATTTATAAAATATGTTTTTTAGTGAGTATCCCTGAGTATAGTCACACCATTTATCAATTTATAAAATATGTTTGTTAGTGAGTATCCCTGAGTCATCTTGACACAATCCACTTCAAAGGGTTCAGGTACCTTAGTCATATGTGTTTCTCTCCTCTCTCTCTGTCTCCATCCCCCTCTTTCTCCCAGGGTGTTGTCAGAGGTGTATTTTGAGGAGCGTTTTGCTCAACTGCCAGAGTTTAGGCCAGAGGAGGTGCTGCCCTCCCCCACCCTGCAGAGCCTGGCCACCTCCCCCCGCGCAATACTGGGCAGCTACCGCCGCAAGAGGAAGAACTCCACAGGTAGGAGAGAAAGAGCGGGAGGAAGAGGAGGTAGAGAGGACTGAAGGAGAGGGAGACAACTCAAATCTCAATTTTGTCTTTCTGTTGCAAAACATTTTGCTACAGTGTGCCCCACTGAAGTAGAAGCATCTGCTAATCGTCTATAACTCTCTCTCATCCCCTCTTCTGTCCAGACCTGGACTCGTCCACAGAGGACCCTGTGTCTCCTAAGAGGAAGAGCAGACGGCGCTCCAGCTGCAGCTCAGAGCCCAGCACACCCAAGAGCGCCGCCAAGTGTGAGGGAGACATCTTCACCTTCGACCGACCAGGTAGGAACACACAGACACGCTCACAAACCTTTTTCACACCCTTGTTGTAAGTTAAATTATATTCATGTATAATTAACTGCTAAAACTGCTCTCCCAAATCCTAACATATATGTTCCATGTTTACACAAATGTTTTATATAAAAGACTAACCAGAGTGTGTGTCTGTCAGCCCCCCCGTCTGTGTGTCCCCCTCCAGGGACAGGGACAGGTGCTGACGGAGAGGACATCCTGGGGGAGCTGGAGTTTGACAAGGTGCCCTACTCCTCTCTGAGACGCACCCTGGACCAGAGACGGGCCCTCGTCATGCAGCTCTTCCAGGAGCACGGCTTCTTCCCCTCAGGTCAGCACACACACACAAGCTTGCATATAGATTCTTACATACAGTGCATTCGGAAAGTATTCAGACCCCTTGACGTTTTCCACATTTTGTTACATTACAGCCTTATTCTAAAATTGATTAAATTGTTGTCAATCTACACACAATACTCCATAATGACAAAGCAAAAAACATTTTTTAATCCATTTTAGCAAATGTATTAAAAATAAAAAACTGAAATATTACGTATTCAGACTCAGTACTTTGTTGAAGCACCTTTGACAGCAATTACAGCCTTGAGTCTTCTTGGGTATGATGCTACAAGCTTGGCACACCTGTATTTGGGGAGTTTCTCCCATTATTCTCTGCAGATCCTCTCAAGTTCTGTCAGGTTGGATGGGGAGCATCGCTGCACAGCTATTTTCAGGTCTCTCCAGAGATTTTAGATCGGGTTCAAGTCCGGGCTCTGGCTGGGCCACTCAAGGACATTCAGAGACTTGTCCCGAAGCCACTCTTGCGTTGCCTTGGCTGTGTGCTTAGGGTCGTTGTCCTGTTGGAAGGTGAACCTTCGCCCCAGTCTGAGGTCCTGAGCGCTCTGGAGCAGGTTTTCATCAATGATCTCTCTGTACTTTGCTCCGTTCATCTTTCCCTCAATCCTGACTAGTCTCCCAGTCCCTGCCGCTGAAAAACATCCCCACAGCATGATGCTGCAACCACCATGCTTCACCGTAGGGATGGTGCCAGGTTTCCTACAGACGTGACACTTGGCATTCAGGCCAAAGAGTTCAATCTTGGTTTCATCAGACCAGATAATCTTGTTTCTCATGGTCTGAGAGTCCTTTAGGTGCCTTTTGGCAAATGCCAAGCGGGCTGTCATGTGCCTTTTACTGAGGAGTGGCTTCCGTCTGGCCACTCTGCCATAAAGGCCTGATTGGTGGAGTGCTGCAGAGATGGTTGTCCTTCTGGAAGGTTCTCCCATCTCCACAGTGGAACTCTGGAGCTCTGTCAGAGTGACCATCGGGTTCTTGGTCACCTCCCTGACCAAGGCACTTCTCCCCCGATTGCTCAGTTTGGCCGGGCGGCCAGCTCTAGGAAGAGTCTTGGTGGTTCCAAACTTCTTCCATTTAAGAATGATGAAGGCCGCTGTGTTCTTGGGCACCTTCAATGCTGCAGAAATGTTTTGGTACCCTTCCCCAGATCTGTGCCTCGACACAATCCTGTCTCGGAGCTCTACGGACAATTCCTTCGACCTCATGGCTTGGTTTTTGCTCTGACATGCACTGTCAACTGTGGGACCTTATATAGACAGGTGTGTGCCTTTCCAAATCATGTCCAATCAATTGAATTTACCACAGGTGGACTCCAATAAAGTTGTAGAAATATCTCAAGGATGATCAATGGAAACAGGATGCACCAGAGCTCAATTTAGAGTCTCATAGCAAAGGGTCTGAATAATTATGTAAATCAAGTATTTCTGTTTTTTATATTTAATACATTTGCAAACATTTCTAAAAACCTGTTTTCACTTTGTCATTATGGGGTATTGTGTGTAGATTGCTGAGGGAAAACAATTATTTAAACCATTTTAGAATAAGGCTGAAATGTAACAAAATTTGGAAAAAGGGTAGGGGTCTGAATACTTTCCGAATGCACTGTATGTGCGCGCACACTGACATTCATGCCCTCTCTCATACGTACATAGGCCCTACACTCACTCTCACTCTCATTTACTGAGTGTACACATGCGCGCACACATCTCAAAAGCCCTCCCCACCTAGCAAAATGAGTTTTTTCTACATTCTTAGTCAATCAACAATAATCAACACTTCCTGTCTCTTCCTCCTCCTGTCCGCCCTCAAGCCCAGGCCACGGCAGCCTTCCAGGCACGCTACTCAGACATCTTCCCCACCAAGGTGTGTCTGCAGCTGAAGATCAGGGAGGTCCGCCAGAAGATCATGCAGACCGCCGCCCCCTCTGAGACCAGCGACGCCTCCTCGCTCCCCGGACCCTCTGGCGCCCAATCAGGGGAGGGGACAGGAGGAGGAGGGGCAGAGCCATTGGGAGAGGAGGCGGATCGAGAGAGGGAGGGTAGTCCAGAGGAGCCGAGGGATTCGCAGGAGTCTTCTAGATGAGGGATGCTGACAGGCTGGATTGACCAATCAGCGATGGACCAGTTTCCCAAATCCCTGCCTCCTTCTCTTCCTTCAGTTTTGTTGATGCTACACCCCTCCGTCTCTACGCGGATCTGGACCTGTCTCTCTTTCTCCAGAGTGCCACGTCAGAAAGAGCAAGTGGAAGAGACAAAGAAAGAGGATGTGTGTTTGTAAAATGTGTCAGAGGTGGAAATGTTTAAAACTTAAAAGGGGATTTTTTAAAAAGTGTAATTCCCCCTCTCCAAATTTAAAATACCAGTGACACACACACACACACACACTGATGAACTTCAAACTCCAATACCCACACTTGAATTAGCAATCTGTTAGTAATATTAATATTATCCTTGTAAGCTTCCATTGATGCCAGTGGACTATAGACCAATAACAACTCTCCACCTGTTACCCATTGCCTTGGAGCAGGGCCCATCTTTCAGACTGAATAACATATCACATAGTGGGACTGTTTTAAAGGTCATTTATCTCAGTCTAACAGGACTGTCGTTGTTGTTTTTAAAATAAAGGCTTGGGAAGCAAGATCAGTTAATTGGCTGCTGAAGAGGGTCTGGCTCTTAAGTCTCCCATTGGCTCATTTGTTTCTGCTGGACATTAGGGGGCTGGGCCCCCACTGGCTTGAGATGATGCCATTGGATGGAGAGCCCGCGCAACCCTGGTGAGGGATCAGAAGGATCCTTGTTTTATTGGTTGATTTTTCTCTACTTTGATCCATAAAAGCAGACCTTCAGGACAGGTCTGTGAGGGGGACTGGAGAGTTTAGGACCTCGCCCTCTCTTCCCATGATTGGCTACAGAAGATGCCAGTAAGGTGGGGACCAAGCGTTCCTGCTAGTCTGATTCGCTCGCCATGAGGGAAGGAGGCGGGGAGAAAGAGTCAATGGGCACATCATGGCTCTACGTTGGACTGAAGTGTCGCTTCAACCATGTTTTATGTATTTGTAGACTTTAGTTGAGAACCCAGAGGACATCAGGCTGACTAGGCCTATCTTGTTTTTTGTTTTTTTAAGAAAACAAACGTGTCTTTTTTAAAAATCTAACTCATGTAACTTTCCAGTTGATTATGTTATTATTGTGTTATTACTGTTACTAATATTACTCCTCTCATTGTTATAGTGGGCCTTATCCTTACTATGGGCTGGTATCAATGCCATTAGATGAGCTCTCTCAACCTGTTTTCTTATTTGAGGGCAAATAGGATGGGACGTGTGAGAGAAATGGTCCTCACCTGTGCCTCTTCCCTTTCAACACCCTCACCTCGCCCCAGCAAGGACCTGGGGTGACAATCTTTTTATTCATTTCAACTAGGGAAAACAAAGAAAAGAGGGTTGACATTTGTATACAAGAGTAATAAGAAGTATGTTTTTGGACAACCCTGTATACCACTCTCTCACTCCCCTGCTAGTAAGTTTGATTCTATAGCCTCGCCACTTGTATTCCTCCTTCCTCCAGCTCTTTTCCTTCCCTTCTCACTCCCTTACTGTTCTCTCCAGACCAATTTTTTTTGGGTGGGAGGAGAGAAGCCCGGAGGGGGCAGGGCAGTACAAAGAGTGGTAGGGTATAATATTGGTCGTCTTTGTGCAAGACTTGGTTGTGTTGTACATATTATTTACTGTAGAGTCAGGAGACTCACTATAATATTGATAAGGAACAATGTGTAACAGACATGTTTTAATTGACTTTTAAAAGACGCCATTACACAAGATGAAACTCCAAAAATTGACAAATGAATAATAAATATGAATATTAACGTTTGTGTTTACTCCTTGTTTTACTGAGATACAGTATGCAAGATATACATTTATGAATAATTTAAGTTTGTATCTGTATCTTTCAGTATACAAATGGATGTTCAAGTTAACATATTTTCACTAGTTTGTCATGTACACACAGCTGAACCATAGTTATTGATTAGTTATTGTCCAACTATACTGAACAAAAATATAAATGCAACGTGTAAAGTGTTGGTCCCATGCTTCATGAGCTGAAATGAAAGATCCCAGAAATTTTCCATACGCACAAAAAGCTTATTTCTAAAATGTTGTGCACAAATTTAGTTACATCCCTGTTAGTGAGCATTTCTCCTTTGCCAAAATAATCCATCCACCTGACAGGTATGGTATATAAAGAATCAAGAAGCTGATTAAACAGTAAGATCATTACACAGGTGCACCTTCTGCTGGGGACAGCAAAAGGCCACTCTAAAATGTGCAGTTTTGTCACACAACACAATGCCACATATGTCTCAAGTTTTGAGGGAGTGTGCAATTGGCATGCTGACTGCACGAATGTCCATCAGAGCTGTTGCCAGAGAATTGAATGTTCATTTCTCTACCATAAGCCATTTCTCTACCATTTCTCTACCAATGTTGTTTTAGATAATTTGGCAGTACATCCAACCTGCCTCACAACCGCAGACCACGTGTAACCACGCCAGCCCAGGACCTCCACATCTGGCTTTTTCACCTGCGGGATCGTCTGAGACCAGCCACCCAGATAGCTGATGAAACTGGGAAGTATTTCGGTCTGTAATAAAGCTATTTTGTGGGGAGAAACACAATCTAATTGGCTGGGGATGGCTCCCCAGTGGGTGGGCCTACAGTGGCTTGCGAAAGTATTCACCCCCCTTGGCATTTTTCCTATTTTGTTGCTTTAGAACATGGAATTAAAATATATTTTTTGGGGATTTGTATCATTTGATTTACACAACATGCCTACCACTTTGAAGATGCAAAATCTTTTTTTGTGAAACAAACAAGAAATAAGGCAAAAAAACAGAACTTGAGCGTGCATAACTATTCACTCCCCCCAAAGTCAATACTTTGTAGAGCCACATTTTGCAGAAATTACAGCTACAAGTCTCTTGGGGTATGTCTCTATAAGCTTGGCACATCTAGCCACTGGGATTTTTGCCCATTCTTCAAGGCAAAACTGCTCCAGCTCCTTCAAACTGGATGGGTTCCGCTGGTGTACAGCAATCTTTAAGTCATACCACAGATTCTCAATTGGATTGAGGTCTGGGCTTTGACTAGGCCATTCCAAGACATTTAAATGTTTCCCCTTAAACCACTTGAGTGTTGCTTTAGCAGTATGCTTAGGGTCATTGTCCTGCTGGAAGGTGAACCTCCGTCCCAGTCTCAAATCTCTGGAAGACTGAAACAGGTTTCCCTCAAGAATTTCCCTGTATTTAGCGCCATCCATCATTCCTTCAATTCTGACCAGTTTCCCAGTCCCTGCCGATGAAAAACATCCCCACAGCATGATGCTGCCACCACCATGCTTCACTGTGGGGATGGTGTTCTCTGGGTGATGAGAGGTGTTGGGTTTGCGGCAGACATAGCGTTTTCCTTGATGGCCAAAAAGCTCAATTTTAGTCTCATCTGACCAGAGTACCTTCTTCCATATGTTTGGGGAGTCTCCCTCATGCTTTTTGGCGAACACCAAACATATTTGCTTATTTTTTTCTTTAAGCAATGGCTTTATTCTGGCCACTCTTCTGTAAAGCCCAGCTCTGTGGAGTGTACGGCTTAAAGTGGTCCTATGGACAGATACTCCAATCTCCGCTGTGGAGCTTTGCAGCTCCTTCAGGGTTATCTTTGGTCTCTTTGTTGCCTCTCTGATTAATGCCCTCCTTGCCTGGTCCGTGAGTTTTGGTGGGCGGCCCTCTCTTGGCAGGTTTGTTGTGGTGCCATATTCTTTCAATTTTTTTACAATAGATTTAATGGTGCTCCGTGGGATGTTCAAAGTTTCTGATATATTTTTTAACCCAACCCTGATCTGTACTTCTCCACAACTTTGTCCCTGACCTGTTTGGAGAGCTCCTTGGTCTTCATGGTGCCGCTTGCTTGGTGGTGCCCCTTGCTTAGTGGTGTTGCAGACTCTGGGGTCTTTCAGAACAGGTGTATATATACTGAGATCATGTGACACTTAAATAAAGTCCACCTATGTGCAATCTAACTAATTATGTGACTTCTGAAGGTAATTGGTTGCACCAGATCTTATTTAGGGACTTCATAGCAAAGGGGGTGAATACATATGCACGCACCACTTCTATATCGTGGAGCTCCGCCCCATAGGCGCAGTGGTCTAAGGCACTGCATCGCAGTGCTAACTGTGCCACTAGATCCTGGTTCGAATCCAGGCTCTGTCGCAGCCGGCCGCGACCGGGAGACTCATGGGCGGCGCACAATTGGCCCAGCGTCGTCCAGGGTAGGGGAGGGAATGGCCGGCAGGGATGTAGCTCAGTTGATAGAGCATGGCGTTTGCAACGCCAGGTTTGTGGGTTCGATTCCCACGGGGGGCCAGTATAAAAAAAATATGTATTCACTAACTGTAAGTCGCTCTGGATAAGAGCGTCTGCTAAATGACTAAAATGTAAATGTAATGGTTTACCCTCTGCCCTACGGCAGCAGCAGCCTGAGACAAAATTATGCACACACCTACAGCCAATAGGAGTACAGGTGTCCCTATAAGAGGGGATGCCTCCCCTCAATCAGCCTCCCTTTTTCTTCAGCGACTGGATGACTAGACTGAAGAGCCAAGAAGAGACGAAGCACGAAGACTCAGGACGAAAAAGCCGTTGATATTCCAGTCATCAACGTCGTCTAAATGAGCACACCGGGAGATTTTCCACCCCCAAAAGCTCTTTTCAGAGCTCAGTGCAGATGCACTTCCATGGCGGCCGTTGACCACCACGACCTATGTTTCGTGTGTTTGGGATCCCAGCATGCCAAGGAAGGCGTCTGCAGTCCCCCGAATTGCGCCTCCTGCGCCCTCCTTTCTTTAAAGGAGAGGAAGCAGCGTTGGGCGTTTTCAGGGAGGACATCCCCCTTGAGGATGTGCTGTCGATACTAGCCTCTGCTTCAGAGGCGTCGTCCGACGGCGCAGACTCGGGGAAGATAGGGACTTTGAGGAAGGATCTGGCATTCCAATGGAACAGTCGGACCCCGTCCCTCATACTTTCAAGCCCCCCTTTCCTTTGGAGAGCGAGAGGGCTTGTAGTCCCTATAGCGAAGGGGATACGAGCTCTGAGAGATCAGAAGCTCTCTCTTTCGCTGCAGCCTCTCTGAGATCGGACTTTCCGGGTCTCATTGAGAGAGCTGCTCAACGGCTGGTAATAAGGCTGCCCCCCTCTTCCCTCCGCACCGGAGGTTGATATGATGGAGGGCGGTCCTTATTCCAGGCCAAGGAAGGCGGCAGAGCCAGTGGCTCCTGCCATGCCTTCTTTGGCTAGGTACGTTGAGGGCTCGTGGGAGGCACCTTTAGCGGCGCGTTCGCCTGTAAAAGCGTATCTCCCATTCACGAGAGTGGAAGGAAGGTTTCAGGGTCAGGGAATCCCCAGGTTAGAGAGTGCCATGGCGGCGTATCTCGTACCGGGTTCGAGCCCTTGGCCCTCTTCCAAGAAGGCCACGTTGCCATCCCAGAAGGACCGACTCACAGCACAGCTGTTAGAGAAGTATTTTGGGTGGGGAGCCCAAGCTGTAGCAGCAGCTAACAACATTGCCCTCTTGGCGGCCTCTCTGTCCCGTTTAACCACGGGTAAGACAGAGATGGCACCGGAGGAGGTGGAGGAGGCGTCCAGAATTTCTGGCGCCATACTCCACCTGACACAGGCGTCCGCAGTCTGCGCGGGGAGATCCATGGCCACTTCGGTGGTCGGGGAACGACACCTCTGGTTGTCATTGACATCCATGAAAGAGGCAGACAGGACGTCTCTCTTGAACGCCCCCCTCTCTGACGACGGCCTCTTTGGGGTCGCAGTCAAAGAGGCGACGGAGCGTTTCTCTAAGTTAGAGGAGGAGAAGAAGCAGTTGGCCAAGCACCTGCCGTTGGCAGGACGACTCGGCCCCCCTCCTCCCCAAAGGCCATCTACCTCCGCCCCTCTAAGTAGACCGGGTCTACGACGAGGCGGCGTATCGGCGTCATCCGGCGGCCACGAGCAGCAAGGGAACGGGCCCGGCCCTCCCAGCAGCTACGGTAGCCCCACTACAGCCGGCGAGGGAGGTGACGAGGACGCCCGACCTGGCCCTCCAAGGGAGGCAAGAGGAGGCGTACGTGACGGGACGCGGGGGAGAGGATGGAGGACGCATCGATGGTGTCGAACGTGCCCACTGTTCCCCCCACCCTTCGGTTGAAGGGATGGGTGTTGATGTTAATGCCTTTGTTGATGTGTTTAATAAAGAGTTGGCTCCACCTGACTTTGTCAAAAAGAGCCTCTTTTCCATAATACGTCCGAGAGCGTTCAAATCTCACCCTCTCTTCCTTACCACTCTAAGAGCCGTTCAGCCCACCGAGGGTGCGTTGCTGAACAGGCACTAAGAGTAGGTATCCAGAAGACCTCAATCAGGTCGTCACATCACACTTCACGTATAAGAAGTGCTTTACATAGAAGGCAGCAGTCCCGGTCAGATTCTGACATGAGGACGCAGCCGCTATTTGGGGATGGCGCACTAGCACAGACTAAGGTCTCCACTAGTACGAGCCAGACCCATGCTGCGTTCACGGAGGGCCCGATACCGCGGTCACCAAGGTGCCCAGAGTATCGGCGCCCCCAGGCATTGTAACACAGCAGCTATCTGGGGACGGCGCATTATCGCAGACCAAGGTCTCGGTTAATGCGATTCAGACCCATGCTACGTTCACGGAGGGCAGGATTACTAGCGTTATGGGTATAACCAAAGTATCAGCTCCCCTGACAGAACGAGCCAGTACTCACCACACTGAGCGTGAATCAACCCACCAGGGGTGAAGTGTTGAACACACACAGAAGGTGAAAGTCAAGAAGGTATCAAGGCGCCACCTTGTTTTACCTCATAGAGACCTCATACTACAGACTTCTAGGAGTACTGTAGTGAAGGACTCTGATAGCGAATTGCAGTCACCTAAGATGACGCAATCGCTTGCTGGGGATGGTGCCCTGCCGCAGGCTGTGGCCTCGGTCAGCGCAATTCAGACCCGCGATGCGTTCAAGGAGGGCAGGAATACGACGGTTACGGGTTTAACCGACGTCCCTACTCCTCTTTCTTTCTCAGAATGCATCGATAGTTCCTCTCCCTTTCATGGGAGGCCCACCTTGGGCTGTTCCACCACTTCAATGTTGGGGAACAGTGGCGGTAAGGGCCATAGAGGAATACAGGTCCTTCCTACTGGATGCACCACAGCTTCGCGCCCAGCCGCTTTCTCTGCATTGCTGGCAGTGGCGAAGAAGCTGCACCCTCTCACGCTGGCTAGAACAGACGTTGCAGAAGGGTTATGCCCTCCAATTCCACCGGACCCCACCCCCGTTCAGGGGAGTGGTGGAGACGGTGATGAAAACGCCAGACAAAGTGGCCGCTCTGATGACAGAGATTACGGAACTTTTGGCGAAGGAGGCGGTGACAGTAGTTCCCCGGGAGCAAAGGAACAAAGGGCTATATTCGCCTTATTTCCTAGTGCCGAAAAAGACGGGGGGAGTGAGGCCGATTTTGGATTTACGCATTCTCAACGAGCATAACCAAACGGCCCTTCCGAATGCTAACGACAAAACGTCTGCTGGAATGTGTCCAGAGAGGGGACTTTTGTATGAGCATAGACCTAAAGGACGCGTACTTTCATGTGCCGGTTCAGCCGCGTCACAGGAAGTTTCCTGCGGTTCGCCTTTCAAGGGGTGGCGTACGAATACACGAGGATGCCATTTGGGTACGCCCTGGCACCTCGCACATTTTCCAAGTGTGTGGAGGCGGCATTGGAACCGTTGCGTCGTCAGGGAATACGGCTACTAGCCTACCTGGACGACCAACTGGTTCTCGCCCGTCAGCAGAGCTGGCGATCACTCACACAACACAGACAGTGATGCATCTCACAAGTCTGGGGTTTGCTGTGAATTGGAAAAAGAGCGCGCCTGGCCCACTCATCAGATTGTCTACCTGGGGATACAGCTAGACACTGTGAGGATGAGGGCCCGAATCTCGGACCCCCGAAGGGTAGCCTTGTTGCTAGCCCTAAGGAAGTGTCGTCCGAATCACACGGTGACGGCGCTGTCGATCATGTCACTTTTGGGTCTCATGTCGTCAGCCCACTCTGTGGTTCCGCTGGGACTCCTGCATATGCGCAGGATGCAGCGATGGTTCGCCCAACTAAGACTAGACCCATTGCGTCAACGTCATCGGTTGGTGGTGGTTCCCCTCTCGCTCAGTGCAGACCTAAACTATTGGAGAAACTTCGCGTTCTCACGCACGGAGTCCCGATAGGAAAGGTGTCCTCTCACATCCCAGTATTCACGGATGCGTCCCCTGACGGGATGGGGAGGGACATGTCAGACACAAGCGATAGGAGGTGTGTGGCCTCAATCAGGTCGTCACATCAACCTCCTGGAGTTGGAAACGGTTCGACTGGTTCTGACCCACTTCGCGTCTACCCTTCGGGGTCGCGATGTGCTGGTCTGGTCAGACAACCGGACCACAGTAGCCCACATAAATCGCCAGGGAGGAGTCAGGTCTCCTGCTCTCCATCGGGCGGCAGAGGAATTGTGGCTGTGGGCTCACGAGCACCTTCGCTCATTGAGAGCAGCACACATTCCGGGCTACTTGAACGTAGGAGCAGACCTCATGTCAAGAGGGGGTCCTCGAGACGACGAGTGGTGTCTGCATCCAGACATTGTTCTCCAGATTTGGGAACAATTTGGGAGAGCCGAGGTGGACCTATTCGCGCCACGCGTGAACGCGCAATGTCCTCTGTGGTTCTCTCTGAGGGAACAGGACGAACCGCCACTGGGAAGGGACGCCTTTGCGCACCAACCGTGGCCGAGAGTTCTCCTGTATGCATTCCCTCCGCTGTCCTGCATTCTCCCACTGCTAGCCAGGGTGAGGTCAGGGGGCTGTCAGTGATACTGATAGCGCCCGATCGCCCGGGGCTCCTTGGTTTGCGGAGATGAGTCAGATGTTGATTGCGCCACCTTGGCCAATTCCACATCGACGGGACGCGTTGTCTCAGGCGGCTGGCACGATAGGGAAATTGCCCATAATCGGCCAACCACTGAAGGCCTGGCTGCTGAGAGGGACAGGCTAGAGCGCCGTGGGTTATCTGATGCAGTGATCAGGACCATACAGGGTTCACGTGCCAGTTCCACTTCTAAGATGTATGCCAGTAGATGGAACGTGTTTTCACGATGGTGTGTCACACAAGGTGTAGACCCCATGAGCTGTCAGGTGGAGAGTATTCTCTCTTTTCTACAGCTCATGTTTGATAAGCAAAAATCGCCTGCCACGATTAGAATGTTTGCAGAAGCGATTTCAGCTTGTCATGAGGGTTTTGGCAGAGACAATGTCTTTAGCCACCCTCTAGTGAAACGCTTCCTATTAGGAACGCGGCGACTTAGGCCAACACCTAGAGTCACGCTTCCTCAGTGGGATTTGGCTTTGGTACTCGAAGCGCTATGTAAGTCGCCGTTCGAGCCATTGAATCAAATACCCCTCAAGATGCTGTCTATAAAGACAGCACTGTTGCTCGCTTTGACTACAGCTAAGCGGGTCAGTGATTTGTGTGCTCTTTCGACCAGACCTGACTGCTTGGCCATCAATGGTGACCTGAGCAGAGCAGTGTTACGTCCTAACCCGGCATTTGTGCCGAAGGTTATTAAGAGTTCATATAGGTCACAGACCGTGGAGCTGTGGGCTTTTTCTCCTCCTCCTCATAGAGAGAGGAGTGAGGAAAAGCTCCATCGCCTGTGCCCGGTACGTGCTTTGGCGTGTTACGTCGAGCGCACAGCAGCGATTAGGTCATCGCCTCAGTTGTTTGTGTGTCACGTGCGGCTGCACTAGGTAGACCACTTTCAAAACAGAGGTTGTCTCATTGGCTTTGTGAAGGCATTGAGACAGCTTATGAGGCAGCGGGGCGGCAATTGCCTCAGGGTATCAGAGCTCACTCCACTCGTGGAGTAGCGGCTTCTACTGCCCTTTTCAGAGGAACAGGAGTAGAGGATATCTGTAGAGCAGCATCCTGGTCGACGCCGTCTCCATTTATCCGTTTCTATCTCTTAGATATGTCTTCTAATTCTCTGGCTCGATCTGTACTCAGCGTGGCTGAAGGGAGATCTTGAGCAAGAAAGAGAGGAGAAGCAGGACTGTGGACACAGGTTTCCATCAGGTCCGCTTTGGTTAGGAAGACGTGTTTTTTGACAGATGTGTTTTCTAACTCTTTGGCTCGGTCTGTACTCAGCATAGCTGAAGGGAGATCTTGAGCTAGGAAGAGAGGGAAAAGCAGGACTATGGACAGGGTTTCCATCAGGTCCGCTTTGGATAGGAAAACATATTTTGTGGCATGAATCCTGACTGACAGGGTCAGTACAGTAGAGGCATGCGTTGATTAACAGAATGTGAGGTCATCTATCTGCTTGTTCAGTTAGTATGACTCATGTTTTTGTTCCTGCCCACTAATCTCTGGGATTCCATTGAGTGAGTGAGGCGGTCTACCGCGTTTACAATGTAGAGTGACACTTGGTGTCATTCCATTAGTGGTCGGTAGTGTTTTCACAGGATATTGAGGCACATCTATCTGCTAGTACAGATTAGTATGGCTTCTATTCTGGTGATCTGCCCACTAGTCATTGGCATTGCCATTGGACTAGGTGGGGCGGGTCTTTAACCGATGACACAGTATATTGTGACGCCCGTAGGGGTTTTTAGTTGCAGTACTGCGGGACTCGGTTGCAGCCATTGCTAGGCCTGACTTTCTCGTTTCGATGGGAAGTGTTAGGCTCGGCAGGGAGTACATTTTGGAGCGCTACGCTCCACCTTAAACCATTAGGAGCAGAGCTCCCCTATGGGGCGGAGCTCCACGATATAGAACGATTAGTTACCGGAGTGTAACTCCAGTTCTATGAGTGGAGCGGAGCCCCATAGGACTTAAGGCCCTGCCGACCCTCTCTAGTCTCGCTGAAGAAAAATATCTTGGGAGGCTGATTGAGGGGAAGCATCCCCTCTTATAGGGACACCTGTACTCCTATTGGCTGTAGGTGTGTGCATAATTTTGTCTCAGGCTGCTGCTGCCGTAGGGCAGAGGGTAAACCATTAGGAGCAGAGCTCCCCTATAGGGCTCCACTCCACTCATAGAACTGGAGTTACACTCCGGTAACTAATCGTTTTCTGTTATTTATTTTTTCAAATATTTTGAAAAAAAATATTTTTTTCATTTCACCTATTTTGTGTATGCCCATTACATGAAATCCAAACAAAAATCAATTTAAATTACAGGTTGTAATGCAACAAAATAGGAAAAACGCCAAGGGGGATGAATATTTTTGCAAGGCACTGTATGTCCTCCGAGGCCCACCCATGGCTGCGCCCCTGCCCAGTCATCCATAGATTAGGGCCTAATGAATTTATTTCAATTGATTTATTTCCTTATATGAACTACAACTCAGTAAAATTGTTGCATGTTGCATTTATATTTTTGATGAGTGTATATATATATATATATATATATATATATATATACACAGTGGAGGAAAAAAGTATTTAGTCAGCCACCAATTGTGCAAGTTCTCCCACTTAAAAAGATGAGAGAGGCCTGTAATTTTCATTACTGTCAACTATGACAGACAAAATGAGAGAAAAAAATTCCAGAAAATCACATTGTAGGATTTTTAATGAATTTATTTGCAAATTATGGTGGAAAATAAGTATTTGGTCAATAACAAAAGTTTCTCAATACTTTGTTATATACCCTTTGTTGGCAATGACACAGGTCAAACGTTTTCTGTAAGTCTTCACAAGGTTTTCACACACTGTTGCTGGTATTTTGGCCGATTCCTCCATGCAGATCTCCTCTAGAGCAGTGATGTTTTGGGGCTGTCGCTGGGCAACACGGACTTTCAACTCCCTCCAAAGATTTTCTATGGGGTTGAGATCTGGAGACTGGCTAGGCCACTCCAGGACCTTGAAATGCTTCTTACGAAGCCACTCCTTCGTTGCCCGGGTGGTGTGTTTGGGATCATTGTCATGCTGAAAGACCCAGCCACGTTTCATCTTCAATGCCCTTGCTGATGGAAGGAGGTTTTCACTCAAAACCTCACGATACATGGCCCCATTCATTCTTTCCTTTACACGGATCAGTCGTCCTGGTCCCTTTGCAGAAAATCAGCCCCAAAGCATGATGTTTCCACCCCAATGCTTCACAGTAGATATGTTGTTCTTTGGATGCAACTCAGCATTCTTTGTCCTCCAAACACGACGAGTTGAGTTTTTACCAAAAAGTTATATTTTGGTTTCATCTGACCATATGACATTCTCCCAATCCTCTTCTGGATCATCCAAATGCACTCTAGCAAACTTCAGACGGGCCTGGACATGTACTGGCTTAAGCAGGGGGACACGTCTGGCACTGCAGGATTTGAGTCCCTGGCGGTGTAGTGTGTTACTGATGGTAGGCTTTGTTACTTTGGTCCCAGCTCTCTGCAGGTCATTCACTAGGTCCCCCCGTGTGGTTCTGGGATTTTTGCTCACCTTGTGATCATTTTGACCCCACGGGGTGAGATCTTGCGTGGAGCCCCAGATCGAGGGAGATTATCAGTGGTCTTGTATGTCTTCCATTTCCTAATAATTGCTCCCACAGTTGATTTCTTCAAACCAAGCTGCTTACCTATTGCAGATTCAGTCTTCCCAGCCTGGTGCAGGTCTACAATTGTGTTTCTGGTGTCCTTTGACAGCTCTTTGGTCTTGGCCATAGTGGAGTTTGGAGTGTGACTGTTTGAGGTTGTGGACAGGTGTCTTTTATACTGATAACAAGTTCAAACAGGTGCCATTAATACAGGTAAAGAGTGGAGGACAGAGGAGCCTCTTAAAGAAGAAGTTACAGGTCTGTGAGAGCCAAAAATCTTGCTTGTTTGTAGGTGACCAAATACTTATTTTCCACCATAATTTGCAAATAAATTCATTAAAAATCCTACAATGTGATTTTCTGGAATTTTTTCTCTCAATTTGTCTGTCATAGTTGACGTGTACCTATGATGAAAATTACAGGCCTCTCTCATCTTTTTAAGTGGGAGAACATGCACAATTGGTGGCTGACTAAATACTTTTTTCCCCCACTGTATATATATGCACTGCTCAAAAAAATAAAGGGAACACTTAAACAACACAATGTAACTCCAAGTCAATCACACTTCTGTGAAATCAAACTGTCCACTTAGGAAGCAACACTGATTGACAATACATTTCACATGTTGTTGTGCAAATGGAATAGACAACAGGTGGAAATTATAGGCAATTAGCAAGACACCCCCAATAAAGAAGTGGTTCTGCAGTTGGTGACCACAGACCACTTCTCAGTTCCTATGCTTCCTGGCTGATGTTTTGTTCACTTTTGAATGCTGGCGGTGCTTTCACTCTAGTGGTAGCATGAGACGGAGTCTACAACCCACACATGTGGCTCAGGGTTTGCTGTGTCTGTCAGCGTAGTGTCCAGAGCATGGAGGCGCTACCAGGAGACAGGCCAGTACATCAGGAGACGTGGAGGAGGCCGTAGGAGGGCAACAACCCAGCAGCAGGACCGCTACCTCCGCCTTTGTGCAAGGAGGAGCAGAAGGAGCACTGCCAGAGCCCTGCAAAATGACCTCCAGCAGGCCACAAATGTGCATGTGTCTGCTCAAACGGTCAGAAACAGACTCCATGAGGGTGGTATGAGGGCCCGACGTCCACAGGTGGGGGTTGTGCTTACAGCCCAACACAGTGCAGGACGTTTGGCATTTGCCAGAGAACACCAAGTTTGGCAAATTCGCCACTGGCGCCCTGTGCTCTTCACAGATGAAAGCAGGTTCACACTGAGCACATGTGACAGACGTGACAGAGTCTGGAGACGCCGTGGAGAACGTTCTGCTGCCTGCAACATCCTCCAGCATGACTGGTTTGGCGGTGGGTCAGTCATGGTGTGGGGTGGCATTTCTTTGGGGGGCCGCACAGCCCTCCATGTGCTCGCCAGAGGTAGCCTGACTGCCATTAGGTACTGAGATGAGATCCTCAGACCCCTTGTGAGACCATATGCTGGTGCGGTTGGCCCTGGGTTCCTCCTAATGCAAGACAATGCTAGACCTCATGTGGCTGGAGTGTGTCAGCAGTTCCTGCAAGAGGAAGGCATTGATGCTATGGACTGGCCCGCCCGTTCCCCAGACCTGAATCCAATTGAGCACATCTGGGACATCATGTCTCGCTCCATCCACCAACGCCACGTTGCACCACAGACTGTCCAGGAGTTGGCGGATGCTTTAGTCCAGGTCTGGGAGGAGATCCCTCAGGAGACCATCCGCCACCTCATCAGGAGCATGCCCAGGCGTTGTAGGGAGGTCATACAGGCACGTGGAGGCCACGCACACTACTGAGCCTCATTTTGACTTGTTTTAAGGACATTACATCAAAGTTGGATCCGCCTGTAGTGTGGTTTTCCACTTTAATTTTGAGGGTGACTCCAAATCCAGACCTCCATGGGTTGATACATTTGATTTCCATTGATAATATTTGTGTGATTTTGTTGTTAGCACATTCAACTATGTAAAGAAAAAAGGAGTTAATAAGATTATTTCATTCATTCAGATCTAGGATGTGTTGTTTAAGTGTTCTCTTTATTTTTTTGAGCAGTGTATATATACACAGTCCCAGTCAAAAATTTGGACACACCTACTCATTCAAGGGTTTTTCTTTATTTTTACTATGTTCTACATTGTAGAATAATAGTGAAGACATCAAAACTATGAAATAACACATCAAAATATATTTTAGATTTTAGATTCTTCAAAGTAGCCACCCTTTGCCTTGATGATAGCTTTGCACACGCTTGGCATTCTCTCAACCAGCTTCACCTGGAATGCTTTTCCAACGGTCTTGAAGGAGTTCCCACATTTGTTGAGCACTTGTTGGCTGCTTTTCCTTCACTCTGCGGTCCAACTCATCCCAAACCATCTCAATTGAGTTGAGGTCGGGTGATTGTGGAGGCTAGGTCATCTGATGCAGCACTCCATCACTCCTTCTTGGTCAAATAGCCCTTACACAGCCTGGAGGTGTGTTGGGTCATTGTTCTGTTGAAAAACAAATGATAGTCCCACTAAGCGCAAACCAGATGAGATGGCGTATCGCTGCAGAATGCTGTGGTAGCCATGCTGGTTATGTGTGCCTTGAATTGTAAATAAATCACTGACAGTTACACCAGCAAAGCACCATCACACCTCTTCCTCCATGCTTCACAGTGGGAACCACACATGCAGAGATCATCCGTTCACCTACTCTGAGTCTCACAAAGACACGGCGGTTGGAACCAAAAATCTCAAATTTGGACTCATCAGACCAAAGGACTAATTTCCACCGGTCTAATGTCCATTGCTCGTGTTGGCCCAAGCAAGTCTCTTCTTATTATTGTTGTCCTTTAGTAGTGGTTTCTTTGCAGCAATTCGACCACGAAGGCCTGATTCACGCAGTCTCCTCTGAACAGTTGATGTTGAGATGTGTCTGTTACTTGAACTCTGTGAAGCGTTTATTTGGGCTGCAATTTCTGAGGCCGGTAACTAATTAACTTATCCTAACTCTGGGTCTTCCTTTCCTGTTGCGGTCCTCATGAGAGCCAGTTTCATCATAGCGCTTAATGGTTTTTGCGACTGCACTTGAAGAAATGTTCAAAGTTCTTGAAATGTTCAGGATTGACTGACCTTCATGTCTTAATGTAATGATGGACTGTTGTTTCTCTTTGCTTATTTGATCTGTTCTTGCCATAATATGTACTTGGTCTTTTACCAAATAGGGCTATCTTCTCTATACCAACCCTACCTTGTCACAACACAACTGATTGGCTCAAACGCATTAAGGAAGGAAATTCCACAAATTAACTTTTAACAAGGCACACCTGTTAATTGAAATGCATTCCAGGTGACTACCTCATGAAGCTGGTTGAGAGAATGCCAAGAGTGTGCAAAGCTTTCATCAAGGCAAAGGGTGGCTACTTTGAAGAATCTCAAAAATAAAATATATTTTGATTTGTTTAACTCTTTTTTGGTTACTACATGATTCCATATGTGTTTTTTCATAGTTTTGATGTCTTCACTATTATTCTACACAGTAAAAATAAAGAAAAACCCTGGAATGAGCAGGTGTCCAATCTTTTGACTGGTACTGTGTGTGTATATATATATATATATAAATAAATAACAGTTTAGTCATTGAGGAGAATGCAAGGACATACATCATAAGAAATGTATTGAGAAGACGAAAGGCGAATACTGCACATTAAACAATATAAAGTGTTTGTGCCCTTATGTTAACTTTCCCTGGGCTTGATCCATTCTTCAAAAGGAAGGAGAATGGGGTCCAGTCTCACCCCCAATCACAAGACACACAGTAACAGAACAAAACAGTCATAACATATTATCAAACATCATTTAATCATTAATTTATCTATTTACAGCAAAATGAGGAAAAGTCATTGTTTTCAAAGTAAAAATCTCATATTACAGACGAGCACTGAATGAACATCCATGGGCAGTCAAGAACATGACCGAAGCACAGGAAATGGCCCTCGATTCACGTCTGTCACAACTACCTCTCCGCCACCACTGACCGGATCTGACCTTTCTTTCTGAACATGAGATCGTAACACAAGTTGGTCTGTAGGAGTGAATGAACACCCATTGTTGTCCTGCCTGCGGCAATTGTAGACAATCATTTTTATACTCAACAATGACAACCACACCAGCCGTTTTTCTACACTCCTGTAGTTCACTAGATCATAGTTTAATGTTTCTCCCACTCCTCCCCATACATTCACCCCAATGGGATAACGATAACAGTCAGTAAAACATGCTCTCTGCCAGTCAAGAGTCAGTACAGTCCCACAGCCCACACAGGAGGTTCTGTCACGGTTCTCCGATAGTTGAGCCTCTCTCACTGGCTCTCAGTAGCTGTAGATCATTCTGTGAGGCTTGTTTGATGGTTCTATGACGGTTCTGTGATAGTTCTGAGTCGTGTCTCTTTGACCCTCAGAGTATCTAGATAGTCGTGTGTGGGTTCTGTGAGGGTTATCTGATGGTCCTGTCATGGTTCTGAGTTGTCTCTGTCTGGCCGTTAGATGAGCTGTAGGCTTTCTACAGTGATGGAGTCCATCCCCAGACTGTTAGATGAGCTGTAGGCTTTCTACAGTGATGGAGTCCATCCCCAGACTGTTAGATGAGCTGTAGGCTTTCTACAGTGATGGAGTCCATCCCCAGACTGTTCTCCAGGGCTGTGTGGTAGATCTCTATAGCCTCAGCCAGGGGCAGGGTTCCTCCCTCACTGGTCTCTATGATGGCGATGGTCTCCCCAAACTCATTACACATGATGGTGGGAGTGCCCTGGGTCTGGATAGGAAAGGAAGCATTGTATGGAGGATGTGAGAGAAAAACATATTTGAACAACATATTTTTTCAATTTTACAGACTCACACACCCTCAGAGTCCGCAGACAGACAGACCCCGCCAGCCCCTCCCCCTCACCTGCTGGAGGTCCGACGTCTGTATGTGGATCAGCTGAGGCTGCCCATTGGCCAGTTCCACCTGGGATGCCTCCACTAGCGCCACGGCGGCGCTGGTCTCCATGGCAACCTGTGCTGCGGCCGCCTCCTCCTGCCCCTGCTGGCGTGCGTGGGTCTTCCTGTGGTTCCGCAGGTTGGAGAAGGACTTGAAGGCCTTGCCACACACCAGACAGGCGTGGGGGCGCTCCCCCGTGTGTGTACGCCGGTGCTCCGCCAGGTGCATGCTCTGGACAAAGCCCTTGTCACATATTTCGCAGCGGAACGGCCGCTCCCCTGTGTGTGTGCGCAGGTGCTCTCGCAGGTGCGTGTTCTGCCGGAAGCGCTTGCCACACAGGTTGCAGGGGAAGGGGCGCTCTCCTGTGTGGATGCGCTGATGCAAGGCCACGCCAGAGGAGGAGACAAACAGCTTACCGCAGGTGAGGCACTGGTGGGATTTACCCCTGGGCACTGCACCACCACAGGACCGACCAGGAACCAGGCCGTGGCTCAGCTGATGCAGACGCCAGTTCGCTGCAGAGTTGAGCTTCTTCCCACACACAGTGCAGTCCAGGCCCCCTCGCGTGCTGCTGGTGGTCCCTGGGTCTTCTGAGGTGGAGGGCTCTGAGAGGGGCTCCCCATCAGGGCACACTTGGCTCTCTAACCCTCCCTCTCCGTCTGCCTGAGCCTCAGTGGGGTGGACCTCCTGACAGTGGCGGTCTCTCTTCCTCCTGTGCAGGAAGCCAGCCTGGCAGTGGGTGCAGGAGAACGGGGCCGGGGCCCCCGGGTGCACAGTGTAGCGGTGGGCGGCTAGCTTGGCCGGCCGTACAAAGGTGGCGGGGCAGTCCGGGCAGGGCGAGGGAGTGAGGTTGGCATGGAGCAGGCGGTGCTGCCGGAGGTTGGATGACTGGGTAAATGTCCGGTGGCAGATGTCGCAGCGGTAGGGGCGCACGCCAGAGTGGGTGAGGTTGTGGCGAGACAGGTTGGCCAGGGACGAGAAGGTCTTGCCGCAGTCTGAGCACTGGAAGGGCCGCTCGCCGGTGTGTGTGCGCAGGTGGTTGCGTAGGTGCATCTGCTTCTTGAAGGTCTTGGTGCACACGGAGCACTTGAAGCGGCTCTCGGAGACGTGGGCCGTATGGCGGTGTTTGACCAGGCGGAGCAGGGAGGGGAAAGACTGAGAGCAGGAGGGGCAGGGGAACGTGCCCCGGGGGCCAGAGGGGTTAGGGTCAGTAGAGGAACCAGGATCAGCGGTCTGTTCTCCAGGTTGGGACTCTCCACTGCCCCCTAGTGTCCCCTCCACATCCACCCCGTTCTCCTTTTCCCCCTCTGCCCTGCTCAGGGAGCTGGAGGCAGTGTCCTCCCCCGACCCGCCTATCTCCATCTCAGCCTCAGTGAGTGGGGCCATCAGGTTCTCCTCGCCCCCCTCCGCCTCCATGGGGCTGCCCTCACCTCCGTCCCCCTCCCTCAGGGCCCGGGCTCTCTGAAGGATGGACAGGGCTGACAGGGACACCCTCCTGGGGGCTGCTGGGACCTGCAAAGGACAACGTCAAAACACATGCTAATACATTGACCAGTATGGGACTGAATTTAACTGGAGAAACAAAACATTTGCACACATTTCTCATTGATGATTTGCGCAAAACATTTCTCAAGTTAGAATTTGGAACTATATGAACTATATTACCATTTTTAAAAAGAAAACGTGGTTACCAGGACGACAGGGGTAGGTGTAGCGGTGGCCACTTTGGTGGTGTGTGTTCTACGGTGGTACAGGAACTTGGTCATATTGCTGAAGGTCTTGGCACAGTGCTCACACCTGTGGAGCGGCTCTGCTGTGTGAGACTTCCTACAGGACAGAGGAGGGATGAAGAGACAGAGGTAGAGAGGGGAAGATATAAAAGAGAAGAGAAGATTTGTCTCAGAGACTTGAATCCAAACAGCATTCAAAAAAGCAATAGACAGAAAAACATTGGGGATTGTGATGGTTCATGACGATGAGAACATGATGTCTGTTCAGGCACCTACCTGTGTATGATGAGGGTCATTTCGGTGTTGAAGCCGTGACCACAGTCCACACACAGATACCGAGCCTCCCCGGAGTGAGTGCGCATGTGTGTCTGCAGCGACGCCGCCTTCTTAAACACCTTGTCACATTCCCGGCACTCGTACGTGCCATGCTCGTGCACGCGCCTGTGAGCCGCCAGGCGATTGGCTGACGTGAAGGTACGCTGGCATTGGCTGCACTGCAGGCATAGGGGTGTGTTTCCAGATCTTTTAGCCAGGGCGCGTCTCCCTGTTCCCTTCCCCCTCTCCTCTGCCACCCTCCCCCCATTCTCCTCCCTTCTCTCCTCCTCCGTCCCTCTGTCCTCCTCGTATCCCATCATCACCCCGTCCTCGCCGCTCTCCTTCTCCTGGGCCAGGAAGTGCTCCCCCTGGTGTTGCAGGAAGTCCTCTGGGGTCTGGAAGAGGAGGGCACACTCAGAGCACTCATAGGGGTGGAAGATCACCACCTCCCCCTGCTGCTGTTTCTCCTCCCGGACAGCAGACAGCGCCACCTCCAGTCTCTGGAGGCCGTTCTCTGGGACCCCCAGCTTTCCTACTGAGCCCACCCCAAGAGGAGTGAGCAGAGGGGGCAGCAGCTTGGCACGCCGTAGGCCGGGGGTACTGGAGCCATCGGCCAGGGCCTGGGCACTGCAGATCTGGAGACGCATGGTGGCCGAGCCGAGAAGGGGAGAGGCGGGGGGTAGGAAGGTGGCCCGGGAGGGGGTCGAGGGCTGAGGGGCAGACTGCTGTTGTTGTTGCTGCTGCTGGGCCAGGACCTGAGAGGGGGGCACAGACATGATCATTTATGAGTGAGAATAACTGGTAACTGGTTTTTAAAAGCTACGTGTTTTTGACATGAGGTGTGTACAGTACCTGTGCTAAGATCTCCCCGGCTTGTTGTTCACTCAAGACAAAGTTCTGAACACTGACCAAGGGTGTCACAGTACCATCGGGCTGCAGCACATACTCCTGGGAGAGAGAGGAGGGGGGAGGAAGTTTGAGCCAAGAAAGGAAACACCTAATTCTGCCTGTCTGCTTTTGCGCTAAAGAACTTTAGCCTGTAAGCCCTTTGATGAAAGGTTTACTGATGAAATGTGTTGGTATTTAATACTCACAGTCTCTGTGGCACTGTGTGTGCTGCTCTTGCTGTGGGTCTGTCTGTGGGCCAGCCACACCTCCGGAGAGTCAAACAGGGCCAGGCAGTCTAGACACTGGTACTGGATGGGCCCAGACACCTGGCCCTCTGTCCCTGCCTCGTCTGTCTCCAACACCTCACAGAGTTCTGGGGAACACAACGTTCAGCAGGTGAGTCTCACTTTATTTAACCAGGTAAGCCAGTTGAGAACAAGTTCTCATTTACAACTGCAACCTGGCCAAGATAAAGCAAAGCAGTGCGATAAAAACAACAACACAGAGTTACATATGGAGTAAACAAAACATAAAGTCAAAAATACAACAGAAAATATATATATAGTGTGTGCAAATGTAGCAAGTTATGGAGGTAAGGCAATAAATAGGCCATAGTGCAAAATAATTACAATTAGTATTAACACTGGAATGATAGATGTGCAAGAGATGATGTGCAAATTAGCAAAATAAATAACAATATGGGGATGAGGTAGTTGGGTGGGCTAATTTCAGATGGGCTGTGTACAGGTGCAGTGTTCGGTAAGGTGCTCTGACAACTGATGCTTAAAGTTAGTGAGGGAGATAAGAGTCTCCAGCTTCAGAGATCTAGCCCCTCTACGTTCAATCAACCTCTGCCTTTCCTCCTTGAAACAAACCACCACCTTTCACCCCCACTCCCCCTCTCTTCAAGACACATATCCACCCTTTCCAGTCCTCCACCATCCTCCCCCTCTCACCATGCTCCTCTGTCTCAAACCCTGCCTCTCTCATGTGCAGCTCCTGGTGCAGTAGCAGTTCATCTGGGTTCCTGAGGAGGGCGCCACACTCCAGGCACTGGTACTGGCTCTCCCCGTCCTCTGAGATGCCCTGGATGGCCATGGCCTCCCCAGTCTCCCCCTCTTCTCCCTCCTGCCCTGTGTGGATCTGCTGGTGTACCAGCACTTCTTCTAGGGTATTGAAGAGCTGGTGGCACTCGCTGCACATGTACTGGTGCTGCACGTCGTACATGCCCTCTGGGTCCTCCTGCTGGTCATCCATGGCTACTGCAAGGCGGTTTTTGTAGGACCGTGTCTGTGTTAGTCAGCACAATTAAATGAATGAGAAAAAGTATCCAGTCCTGGTCTGAGTTATATCTCAGTGTTACAATCCTGATACAAGTGTGCCTCGATGGTTGAATTGAAGACTTTGAAGTCTGTTAGCGAGCAAACAGTGTGTTGTGAGTTTTAGGGCTTGAACCAGTAACAATGATTTGTAAAGTCTAGTTTAGCTAGCCTCTTTCCTCATGTCTCGCACTATGATGTTCTGTGATGTCAGGACAACAGGGAGGGAGCCTGCAAAAAAGCAAAATACAGTAGGCTCAGTCAGCTATTTGGTATCACCTGTTCCAAACCCCAACTGCCCCATGGACATTATTTTAGTTTACAATGATGTAGGTAATTTCCATATAAAAGGACCCATGAGCACCAACATGTGAAGTTCATAGGAGCATATAACAATCTGGCCCTCATATAATCATGGCCACCTAATCATCCCCAGCTTCCAATTGGCTCATTCATCACCCCTCTTCTCCCCTGTAACTATTCCCCAGGTCTTTGCTGTAAAAGAGAATGTGTTCTCAGTCAACTAACTAAGGGTTAAATAAATACAATAAAATTAATTTAAAAAATATATATATCAAAATGGGTGTCACATTAAAGCTAAGAGTCTATATTTTTGGGAAATGAAGGCATAGATAAATGTTTCTAGTAATTGCTTTGATTTCTGGTCAAACAGATGGAAAAGGGGTCTTAGAAAACATCTACCAGAAAAAGTCTTAAAAAGGTATTAGAAATACATCAAAACACAATAATGTTGAAGTAATATTTAAGTAAATCTATATTTCGTTTTGGAGAAATTATTTGCCTTCTTAAACACTGCCTTGTGCCTTGTAATTCTGTTACCAAAAACCCACATATCTTTAAGATATTTTCTAATTTCTCTCCCTCATGAGGAGGGAGGATAATGAAAGTTCACAGAAGTAACAAGTAAAGGTAGACCTACCAATTAGTTAGTGTTTTTACGGTTTATGAATTATTAAGTGATTAAAACTCAATTCTGTTACCAAACCGGTAACAGAATTACAGATAAAACAGTAACGGAATTACAGCAATTGAATTGGCTACAATGTGAAATCAAATCATAGTCACAAACCACAGTTTGGAGGGCTAATGTCCTCACTTCCACTGGCATACTGTTATGTTCAGCTCATAACTGTTTTCTTTCTCTTTCTGTTTTCTGGTGGTCAAAGCGAGAGTGTGAAAACAGTCTGGACAACCCCTCCCCCTCTCTCTTCTCGCTCTCTCTCCAGTTAATGTTACCTCTCCCGGCTCTTACTGACACCTACCCATGAGCCCCCTCTCTTTCCATTTACTGTTACTGTAACCAGCATCCGCACCCGCTGAGCACCGACCGACACCGGACGTTGAAAAATAGTTGAAATTTCAACGTCCACTGACGTCATTTTTGGGGCCGGTCCAGACAAGCCTTGATTTGGCCCAAACATAGATGTCCATGATTGGTGACCAGACCAAATCTGAACCAATCATAGACGTCTATGTTTCACAAGTTTGGACAGCACAGTACAGTGAAGAAAAGTAGAGTATAGTTCAGTACAGTAGAGTTCAGTACAGTAGAGCACACTAGAGTACAGTAATGTACTGTATTGTACTGTACTCTGCTGTGATGTACTGTACTCTATTGTGCTCTACTGTAATGTCCAAAACTTGTGAAACATAGACATCTATGATTGGTTCAGATTTGGTCAGGTCCAACCGAATTTGGTCTTGTTTGGGGGCAGAGCTCATTAGAATAATAGCCAGCGTGTAGAATGATACCCATATATGCAAAGGATGATATTGCATATTTCTACCTTTGTGTACCTATTCAGGATAAATCACAATAAAGAAAATGACATTCATAGCCATAAATAATGCATTTCTGTGTAGTACAGATCAGGGACCCATGATGTAATTCCGTTTCTGTAATTCTATTACTTCACTTACTGTAGTTCAATAACCAAAAGAGATTTACCGTAATTCTGTTAACAAACTTTGCATCTACACTATTCTTCCAGTAAATGTTTTTTGTTTAGCATACATTTTAAAGTGAGAAATCTGAGTCTCAGCCTAATTCTTGCCCTGTAGCTATTACATGGTTCCATAAAATCGTCATAGAAAATAGAGCTCATAGCTACAAGCTAATCAGAAGCTGTTACAAGCAGCAGAAGCTAGCTGCACGCAGGCGCCAAATGGTGGCAGACGGGATGTGTATTGTTACATGCATTTTTTCCCCTACTCAAATATGGCATATAATTCATGCCATTTAGTTTATACAAGCTACATTGCTGCAGAACTGATCCTGTGTAGCATGATAGCTTGTAACATTGCTTCCTGTGTGTTATCATTCATGTGGCGAGCTGTTGGCGGCGCTCTCTCGGATATCCGAGACCTCATCGGGAGGCACCGCTGTCTCCTGACTGTGGCTCCCCGGCTCAAGGCGGTCGTCAGGCGGCGCTATCCACTTTTCCCCGCAGGTCTCCGGTAGACACGACAGGCCCTTCATTCCCCTCCCGTTCAAATAATCTTACCTCTCATCTACTGTCGTTGGGCAATCCGTCGTGAGGTAGCCACAAAGATCCGCAGAAGCAACAATGCACTCTCCGTTCCGTCTTTAAGCGAATAATGCACTGATTCAACGATACGCTTTTAAAATCGTGAACCTTCTGGCAAAGAAACATTTCGGTGCACGAAAAACATCGTTTGTCCGCGGATCGTTCCCCTGTTGTCGGCACGCTGGGCCGCCTGGCGCTCTGGCCCTGTGACTTTGGAAGGCAGTGATTGGATACATTCCCTGTCAGTCATCAAGCAGTCTTTGCTTGGCAGATAGGGCATTTTCACATAACGTACTGTATATTTGCTGTAGTGGGAGTTTACTGTCGCCATGTCGGTGTAGTTTGTCATTTGTTCTTGTATCTACTTTAGACCTGTTTTACAATTTTTTCAAACAGCACTCATCTGATCCTATTTGTTTAAACTTAAAATAATGGAAACTTTGAATAATGGATAATTGTTACGCTATATTAATATCACCATAATGAGAATATGTTTGCTAACCCTGCCATCTGAAACAGCAATAAAATGACTTCTATAACTTATTGAATTGCCACAGGCTGACACTCACCTCTGCTCCAACTCCTAAGCTGTCTGAATGAAGACTAGAGTGGCTAAAGGTGCTTGCCCACCAGGCAGTGAGAAGAATCCACTCTCAATTCTTCTGGTGATAACACCATGTGGACCTGCTATATTTTTTGATTTTCAAATCTCTTTTCATGCCAAGATGGTCAACTTGGTCTGCTCTTTTCTCTACCTTTGTGTGTGTATGTCTGTCTCACTGTGTGTGTGTGTAATTCTAAGGGGTCAGATCTTCAAACTGCATTGCTGACTTTTCCCAAATATTGCTTGAGATGTATTTATGCTGTTGTTGAGCCCCTGGGTTTCTCTACATCAGTGGTTCCCAACCAGGCGTACTAGGACCCCTGGGGGTACTTGGCCTATCCACGGGGGTACTTGAGAAGATTCAGGAGACCATAGGCTTACTGGTAAAATGCACATGAGGGGGTACTTCATGGCTACTCCGGGCAGAGCAAAATTCAGTTGATGGAACATTAACCGAAAAAGGTTGGGAACCACTGCTCTACATGTTCAACTCCTTAATGCAAATTACATTTTAGAGCAGTCATCATTTCTTCAGTCACCATTCATTTGGGAGCATTACAATTGTCAAGACAAGCACAAGAAGAAGCACTATGAATCGCTGTCTTTGGTGTGCATTTTCTATTAGAAGTTTAAATTATTTATTTATAATGATATGATCGTTATTTGTATACTTTTACCGTTTGTAACCACTATGCTCTGCAAGTGCACTTTCTGGGGTGTAATCATTAGTCCAAACTGTTGCAAACTGTTGCATTTTGCAACGAAAGCGAGAGTTTCTATTGGCCAAATTCAGGTAGGTCCCACCCTGTTTCGTTCCGTTTGCTTCCATTTAAGAAACGTTTTACAACAGAATTGGCGTAATGAATATGCCCCAGTTGGACCTACCCTCAAAACTTCGTTACCCATGAAGCAATGCTATCAGCCAGCGCGTTGCTGTGCGTCAAGTCCAACCACTGTGCCAAGCGAAGAAGAAAGGGGGAGACGTACAAGCTAGCAAAAACGATACGCTTCCAATGCAGTTAAATTTGTAACGAATATTTTAGAAAAGATAGGTCAACTCTGTGCCTGCTTGGCTCTAAATCGCAACAACCTTTTTCCCCTGCCCCGGCTTTAGCGCACATAGATATGAGCGGCAGCGGGCGGCCCAGGACCAGCTCGTTTGCTGAGCCTCCAGGGGCTCCCGGAGCCGCTTCAGCCGCCGCCGGATCGTCTGTTTCCGGAGGGAGTTCTGCAGGAAAATCTGGGGCTTCACAGGCCACAGGGAGCAGCTCGACTGGCTTCGGAAATTTGAAACTAGCCCGTGAGTATAGCTAATTGATCACAAAACGAAGGGGTTGGGATATATGTGTGTACTGATCATTTAAAGCAAGTATCTAACTGAACAAATTGATAAAACTGTCGATGTTATCATTTCGCAAAGCTAACCTAGGTAGCTAGCTGGCTAGGCTATGTATGTTTTTGTAAAAGGGACAGTGGGATCAAGCTGGGCTTTGATTGTGGCTCATCTGGCTAACGTTAACTAGCATAACATTTGAGGCGAAACGTCTACGATGTTAGAAACTGGGAAGAAATTGATGAAAATACGAATGGAACCAGATTTCTGTGATATGTCGTTTGAAGCCAGATTGGAAAACGGGCATCAGTTAGTTAACTAGCGGTACCTACCTTGGTGAAATCAAACCAGGTTGACCGTCGTCCTCATTTAGCTAGTTAGCCTGTAATCTTAGCTATTAGCATTGAAAGTTATGTAGCTGGTTACTTAGTTAGCTAGGTTACCTGTGTAACGTTAGCTAGCTAACAGTTATATATGCTATTTAGGGAGATGGAGTTACCATTAATTCAGTTCACATAACGTAATATATTGGGAACTTATACGACATGGTTTAATGTGACCCTGAACAATTAGCTTGAAAGCTAGCTAACTTGTTCAAGAGCAATTAACGTGCTAGTTTGCCAGTTTGGTTAGCTTGTCCAAGGCAGGAATATAATTAGCCAGCCAGATTGCTGGAGTGTGTTGTGTCAAAGGTGTGTCAATGTCATTTTTATAACGTTACAAGTCCAGTTTTGTTTTGCAGTTCTTTGGTCAACCGTTTTAGATTGAACAATAATGTGGGTGGTAAGGAACCGTTAGGTATCTATCTTGTTATTGGAATAATACTATCATAACCATGTATTTCCAAATACAATATGTGTTGGTCTCATCTCGTTATTTTTCAAGATCTATGATTGATTTTCCTCATATTTGCATAATTTGACACATGTCCATATATTGATCAATCAAATAATCTTCATAAGTAGGCTAGTCCTATTTCTTTCAATTTAGATTATCCGCACAGTGAGGATTCTTCCAAAGGGTCTCATTCTCATCAATTTTCACAGCCAGTGTAATGACAGGAATTTACTGTATGCCCAATGGTAGTTTGAATATGCAGAGGTGGCAGTTGGCAGAATATCTACAGGGAGGGAGGAGGTGTTGACAAGGTCAGACTTAGGAAAAACCAAAGCTGGAACATTGCACCACAATGTACATGTCAAACAGACAGTAGCTAGTCTACTCTGCCATATGTCAGGAGGTGGTTGAAAGTGTATCCATATTTTGGTAACTTTAGTGGGCCCTTATTAAACCTAACACTTGTGTCAATTCAGATGTATTTGCCGCTGACATTTCTTCAGTTGAAAACCATAAATGTTGCATACCAGTTTCCATTCTGATCACTGACTGCTATTCTGATAGCCCTGCCATGTTGAAGACTAGGCCTGGGTCAACCATGACACTTCAGACTGCACTGCGAAAGTGCTCGGCTCACCAATGTAACCCATGGGCTGATGTTGAAGCGTCAGTGTGAAGGGATTTGAGTGGAGAGATTGAGCGTGACAGGGAAAGAAAGGAGGGTGGGAGGGATGAAGGCAGAGTGAATCATTGGAAAGATAGGCTAGAGGTGGGAGATGAAGACAGGAAACAGGTGAGCGACAGATAAATGACGAGCACATAGACGGTGCTGCTCAAATGTCTTCTCAGTCCAGCAGGGTATACATGAACACTTAGCCTATAGCCTAATCAGCAGGTCGTCAGTGGCCCAGTCTCTGTTCAGGCGTTTTAAAGGTAACCCTTGGTTTTGAATGGGGTCTGATTTGGTCTCTCCTGACCACAGCACAGTGTTCCTAGAAAGGTGTGCCCACTGATAACCATTGTTCCTGGTCTGGAGGTGTCTGGCTCTACCAGAAACCCTAACAAAGGTGCTGCGCTACTGTTAGCTTGCTAGAATTAACACTGGGGCTGCACTTAGCATTACTGACGTTTCTCAGATTTTAACTGCTCTATTGTTCTCAGCTCCTACCCTGGGGAAATATGACTGCACATATTTGTTCCAGCCCAGCACTAACACACCCACCCCTGATTCAACTAATAAAGGGCTTGATGGTCAGCGGATTAGTTACAACAGGTGTGTCTATATTAGTACTAGGCCCGGTTTCCCAAAAGCATCTTAAGGCTAAGTTCATCGTTAGAACCATAGGATCATTTGCTTCTAAGATGAACTTAGCCTTAAGATGCTTTTGGGAAACTGGGCCCAGGTCTGGAACAAAACTGCAGTTGTGGGCCACCAGGGCTGGAGTTGAGGAACACTGTATTAGAGGGTAAGTGGCAGTGCCACTAATCTGGTTAATATTGGCTAGTGCCAGACCAGCCACTGCATAGCAATACTAGCCAACTAGCTACCTCTCTCTCTCAAAACTCTGAAGGATACTGCAGCTCTGGCATAAATAAATGTTGGGTTGTAATGCATGGCTGTGAAATCATTAATCCGTTTAGTGAGTAATGTGTACAGTCGCTTTATATTTAGAAATGAGCGATGAGTTAATTGTGTCTAGAATCTGAGTGTTCTGGAAATCACTTCGCTCCCTCTTACTCTTTCATTTGCTCCTACTCATCAGCCCTGTGTGTTAACTTCCTCTTAAGGAACCAAAGCACTTCCCTGACAGCTGATCTGTCTGACTGCTAATCTTTGCATTCATCATTAAAGTGACTATCATGCCACTGCTGTTTCATATTTAACACTCTCCCCTCTGACTCCACTTGTTAAGAAGAGGACTACACAAACGCAAATGCTGTGAGCCACATGATTACAGATCAGATGACGTTCTCTGGTTGTATGTGACGTCAGAAGGAAGAATAGTTTAGTGAGTCATGCAAAGATCTGGTTTGGATTAATCAATGAATCTAATGCCTAACCAGTGTGAAATCTACCATAAGCTATGATGACCCTTGGTATACTTGTATATGAAAAGCTATGTGTGGAGTCTCCGGTGTGTTTATTACAACATACCATCCAGCTCTTTCAGACGTACAGAGGCATCCAGAGGTGTCTAGTCTACATCATAGGAGTTGACTTTAAATCCATCAATCAACTGCGCCCACATAATGCTTTTAGCAGTGCTGAACAAAACCTCCTGCCATTCCATCTCCATTCCAGTCTTATTGCTGAGACTGACATAGTCCGACTTTAGAATTGGAAATTGATTTAATTGATTTCTATCTTCAGCAGAGGAAGATCCAAATTTGTCTTCTCAACAAAATCTCCAGTTAGTCAACCACTTACACAGCTTTGTTCTAGAGGCCTTGTCAGACTTTCGAGTAGAACTGGGAGGTACAGAGCTATTAGAGAAGCATGGTCATGTTGAGGCAGGCGAATGGCGGAGCTGGTGCACACTCACTAGGCGTGCTACTGTACTGTCCATTCAATGTTATCACAGGCTCTGACAAGCTAGTTGGCTCCAGGCCCTACCTCTACTGTAGTGTTCCTCCTCCCTCCACAATCTGTGCTTCTCTGGTGCTACTGGTGTGTCAGTCAGTTCACCCTCAACCATTCTCTCTCACACACACAGCCAACACGCTGAGCTGCACATCTGACCCGAAGTAGAACTGTCACTCACTGCATGAACTCAGAGAATCTTCCTTTCCACAAGGTCGCACATCAGACAGACAGTAGGGCTGTGACGATACCAGTATTGCAATATTTTTTCAATGGCCAAAATGAAAACATGAAGCAGACAACTCTTTGGTCATTTAAAAACCTGCTGTATGTAACATGTTGTGTGCTATCGCTTGGAAAATGAATGACAACATAATGTTTGTTTCCAACAGTAGGTATTTTTTTCCTAAAAAAGTTAAACCGCTTCGTGTTTTGTTTCCTTGCCAAGATACTGAGTAACACAATACTGGTATCATCCCGGCCCTAACAGACAGTGGCCCTGTTCAAACACTTAAAAAACGCACTCTCCCTTCCTTGAAGACAGTAATTATAGATCTGACATGATGACAGTCTGTCAAAGCTATGTTGGAGAGCCCTCACTTTCACCCATCCCATCGTGTTAAATCGCCCATTACCTCCAGAAACTGAGGAAAGCAAGAATGCATTTCTCAGTATTGTCAGGTTCCTAGTATTTAGTCTGGACCAGCCAGTGTAGTGAGGGAGTGAAGAGGTTAGCAGAGGTCAGAGCTGTAACAGCCAGGCGTGCAGCCTCCCTTTGGGGAGCCAGGGAAGGTGACGCAGGGTGGAGGTGGTTCACTGTAGCTACTACAGCTCATTACCAGCAAGTGTTGTGTGTCTGTGGGGAGAGCCTTCTGAGGTTATGGCCATTTAGAGACGGCTGGAGGGAGGAAGAGAGAGGGGGAGTGATGAACATTTGTTGTTGTTTAGTGGTTCCCCTCAGGGGAGTGGGGAAAGGAGGAGGCGACCGTCACTACGTTTCTTGCCTCTAAACCCGAGTCATGGTCCTCTGTGTGTTTGGTGCATGTGTGTGTCCCTGCATCTGGATAACCTCTAAAATACTTGGGGTCCTTTAGCCCCCTCACAAGTGGTCATGTATCATAATGTGTTTTGACCTCTGTACCTCTCCCCCAGGAGACAGTGGCAAGGTGACGACTGTGGTGGCCACACCAGGCCAGGGTCCAGACCGCCCACAGGAGGTGTCCTACACAGACATCAAGGTGATCGGGAATGGTTCCTTTGGCGTGGTGTACCAGGCCCGCCTCATTGACAGCCAGGAGATGGTGGCCATCAAGAAGGTTCTGCAGGACAAGAGGTTTAAGGTACAGAGACTACAGACACACAGCACAACCCACTTCCACTGGCAGTCTACGCCAGTGTTGTAGTACTTGAGTCCAGGACTTGTGACTCGGACTCACCTTCTTGACCATTGGTGACTCGGACTCACCTTCCCGTGTATTTGCACTTGGACTGGACAGGCTACTCTGATAAGCAGAATATTAGCAGCACTGAGTGCACAGAGAAGCGAGGGTTCTGTTCTCTAGCTAGCAGTGGGAAGGACGCGCCACACCGGCACACGCAGCCTGCATCAGCTGGTGAGCTGCGGCGAAAGCAAGCGCTGAGTCTGGGCAGACAGGAAGGCAGGCCCCACTCACACACTGCCTCCGATCATACAGTGCCTTCAGAAAGTATTCACACCCTTTGACTTTTTCCACATTTTGTTGTGTTACAGCCTGAATTTAAAATTAAATTGATGTTGTGGTCCTCTGTAGCTCAGCTGGTAGAGCACGGCGCTTGTAACGCCAATGTAGTGGATTCGATCCCCGGGACCACCCATACACAAAAATGTATGCACGCATGACTGTAAGTCGCTTTGGATAAAAGCGTCTGCTAAATGGCATATTATTATTATTATTATTATTATTATTATTATTATGTTTTTGTCACTGGCCTACACAAAATACCCCATAATGTCAAGGTGGAATATGTTTTTCACAATTTTTACATATTAATTAAAAATGTAAAGCTGAAATGTCTTGAGTTAATAAGTATTCAAATCAAATTTTATTTGCAGAATACAACAGGTGTAGACATTACAGTGAAATGCTTACTTACAGCCCTTAACCAACAATGCATTTATTTTTTAATAAAATAAAACAACAACAAAGTGTTGAGAGAAAAAAAGAGCAGAAGTAAAATAAAACAACAGTAGGGAGGCTATATACAGGGGGTACCGGTGCAGAGTCAATGTGCGGGGGCACCGGCTAGTTGAGGTAATATGTACATGTGGGTAGAGTTAAAGTGACTATGCATAAATAATTAACAGAGTAGCAGCAGTGTAAAAAGATGGGGTGGGGGGGCAGTGCAAGTAGTCCGGGTAGCCATGATTAGCTGTTCAGGAGTCTTATGGCTTGGGGGTAGAAGCTGTTGAGAAGCCTTTTGGACCTAGACTTGGCGCTCCGGTACCGCTTGCCGTGTGGTAGAAGAGAGAACAGTCTATGACTAGGGTGGCTGGAGTCTTTGAAAAATTTGAGGGCCTTCCTCTGACTCCACCTGGTATAGAGGTCCTGGATGGCAGGAAGCTTGGCCCCAGTGATGTACTGGGCCGTACGCATTACCCTCTGTAGTGCCTTGCGGTCGGAGGCCGAGCAGTTGCCAACCAGTCAGGATGCTTTCGATGGTGCAGCTGTAGAACTTTTTGAGGATCTGAGGACCCATGCCAAAATCTTTTCAGTCTCCTGAGGGGGAATAGGCTTTGTCGTGCCCTCTTCACGACTGTCTTGGTGTGTTTGGACCATGATAGGTCGTTGGTGATGTGGACACCAAGGAACTTGAAGCTCTCAACCTGTTCCACTACAGCCCCGTCGATGAGAATGGGGGCGTGCTCAGTCCTCTTTTTGTTCCTGTAGTCCACAGTCATCTCCTTTGTCTTGGTCACGTTGAGGGAGAGGTTGTTATCCTGGCACCACACGGCCAGGTCTCTGACCTCCTCCCTATAGGCTGTCTCATCGTTGTCTGTGATCAGGCCTACCACTGTTGTGTCGTCGGCAAACTTAATGATGGTGTTGGAGTCGTGCCTGGCCATGCAGTCATGGGTGAACAGGGAGTACAGGAGGGGACTGAGCACGCACCCCTGAGGGGCCCCCGTGTTGAGGATCAGCGTGGCAGATGTGTTGTTACCTACCCTTACCACCTGGGGGCGGCCCGTCCAGGAAGTCCAGGATCCAGTTGCAGAGGGAGGTGTTTAGTCCCAGGATCCTTAGCTTAGTGATGAGCTTTGAGGGCACTATGGTGTTGAACGCTGAGCTGTAGTCAATGAATAGCATTCTCATGTAGGTGTTCCTCTTGTCCAGGTGGGAAAGGGCAGTGTGGAGTGCAATAGAGATTGCATCATCTGTGGATCTGTTGGGGCGGTATGCAAATTGGAGTGGGTCTAGGGTTTCTGGGATAATGGTGTTGATGTGAGCCATGACCAGCCTTTCAAAGCACTTCATGGCTACAGACGTCAGTGCTACGGGTCGGTAGTCATTTAGGCAGGTTATCTTAGTGTCCTTGGGCACAGGGACTATGGTGGTCTGCTTGAAACATGTTGGTATTACAGACTCAGTCAGGGACATGTTGAAAATGTCCCTGACTGAGTCAACCCCTTTGACTCAGTCAGGGACAACCCCTTTGTAATGGCAAGCCTAAATAAGTTCAGGAGTAAAAATGTGCTTAAGTCACATAAGTTGCATGGACTCACTGTGTGCAATAATAGTGTTTAACATGATTTTTGAATGACTACCTTATCTCTGTACCCCACACATACAATTATCTGTAGGGTCCCTCAATCAAGCAGTGAATTTCAAACACAGATTCAACCACAAAGACCAGCAAGGTTTTGCAATGCCTCGCAAAGAAGGACACCTATTGGTAGATGGGTAAATATATATATATATATATATATATATATATATATATATATATATAAAAAAGCAGACATTGAATATCCCTTTGAGCATTGTGAAGTTATTCATTACACTTTGGATGGTGTATCAATGCTTTCCACCTGGCTACCACTACCCCAGCCACCAGCTCTGCACCCTCCGCTGCAACTTGCCCATGCCCCCCCCCGCTTCTCCTTCACACAAATTCAGACAGCTGATGTTCTGAAAGAGCTGCAAAATCTGGACCCCTACAAATCATCTGGGCTAGACAATCTGGACCCTTTCTTTCAACAAAAAAAATAGCCGCCGAAATTGTCGCAACCCCTATTACAAGCCTGTTCAACCTCTCTTTCGTAATGTCTGAGATCCCCAGAGATTGGAAAGCTGTCGCGGTCATCCCCCTCTTCAAAGGGGGTGACACTCTAGATCCAAGCTGTTACAGACCTATATCCATCCTGCCCTGCCTTTCGAAAGTTTTTGAAAGCCAAGTTAACAAACAGATCACCGACCATTTCGAATCACACCGTACCTTCTCCGCTATGCAATCCGGTTTCCGAGCTGGTCATGGGTGCACCTCAGCCACGCTCAAAGTTCTAAACGATATTATAACCGCGATCGATAATAGACAGTACTGTGCAGCAGTCTTCATCGACCTGGCCAAGACATTCGACTCTGTCAACCACCGCATTCTTATTGGCAGACTAAATAGCCTTGGTTTCTCAAATGACTGCCTCGCCTGGTTCACCAACTACTTCTCAGATAGAGTTCAATGTGTCAAATCGGAGGGCCTGTTGTTTGGACCTATGGCAGTCTCTATGGGGGTGCCACAGGGTTCAATTCTTGGGCCGACTCTTTTCTCTGTGTATATCAATGATGTCGCTCTTGCTGCTGGTGACTCTCAGATCCACCTCTACGCAGACGACACCATTTTGTATACATCTGGCCCTTCATTGGACACTGTTAACAAACCTCCAAACAAGCTTCAATGCCATACAACACTCCTTCCGTAGCCTCCAACTGCTCTTAAACACTAGTAAAACTAAATGCATGCTCTTCAATCGAACGCTGCTGGCATCCGCCCACCCGACTAGAATCACTACTCTCGACGGGTCTGACCTAGAGTATCTGTCTGGTTAGACTGTAAACTCTCCTTCCAGACTCACATTAAGCATCTCCAATCCAAAGTTAAATCTAGAATCTGCTTCCTATTTCGCAACAAAGCCTCCTTCACTCATGCTGCCAAACATGCCCTCGTAAAACTGACTATCCTACCGATCCTTGACTTCGGCGATGTCATTTACAAAATCCTACTCAGCACACTCTACTCAGCAAATTGGATGTAGTCTATCACAGTGCCATCCGTTTTGTCACCAAAGCCCCATATACTACCCACCACTGTGACCTGTACGCTCTTGTTGGCTGGTCCTCACTACATATTCGTCGCCAAACCCACTGACTCCAGGCCATCTATAAATCACTGCTAGGCCATCTATAAATCATGGCGGCCAAAGGAGGTGTTGGCTTTGGGGATGACCAGTGAGATATACCGCCTTATCTTAGCTCATTGGTCACCATAGCAACACCCACCCGTAGTATGCGCTCCAGCAGGTATATCTCACTGGTCATCCCCAAAGCCAACACCTCCTTTGGCCGCCATTCCTTCCAGTTCTCCGCTGCCAATGACTGGAACGAATTGCAAAAATCTCTGAAGCTGGAGACTCTTATCTCCCTCACTAACTTTAAGCATCAGTTGTCAGAGCACCTTACCGATCACTGCACCTGTACACAGCCCATCTGAAATTAGCCCACCCAACTACCTCATCCCCATATTGTTATTTATTTTGCTAATTTGCACATCATCTCTTGCACATCTATCATTCCAGTGTTAATACTAATTGTAATTATTTTGCACTATGGCCTATTTATTGCCTTACCTCCATAACTTGCTACATTTGCACACACTGTATATATATTTTCTGTTGTATTTTTGACTTTATGTTTTGTTTTACCCCATATGTAACTCTGTTGTTTTTATCGCACTGCTTTGCTTTATCTTGGCCAGGTCGCAGTTGTAAATGAGAACTTGTTCTCAACTGGCTTACCTGGTTAAATAAAGGTGGGAGAAAAAAATAATCAATACACCCAGTCACTACAAAGATACAGGCGTCCTTCCTGACTCAGTTGCCGTAGAGGAAGGAAACCGCTCAGGGAGTTCACCATAAGGCCAATGGTGACTTTAAAACAGTTGCAGTTGGTTGTGATAGGATAAAACTGAGGATGGATCAACAACATTGTAGTTACTCCACAATACTAACCTAATTGACAGAGTGAAAAGAAGGATGCCTGTACATAATTATTCCAAAACATGCATCCTGTTTGCAACAAGGCACTAAAGTAATACTGCAAAAAATGTGACAAAGCAACTAACTTTTTGTCCTGAATACAGTACAACACATTACTGAGTACCACTCTCCATATTTTCAAGCATAGTGGTGGCTGCATCATGTTATGGGTATGCTTGCAATTGTTAAGGCGGGGGGAGTTTTTCAGGATAAAAAAAACAACTGAATGGCGCTAAGCACAGGCAAAATCCTAGAAGAAAACCTGGTTCAGTCTGCTTTCCACCAGACACTGGGAGATTAATTCACCTTTTTAGCAGGACAATAACCTAAAACACAAGGCCAAATCTACACTGGAGTTGCGTACCAAGAAGACAGTAAATGTTCCTGAGTGGCCGAGTTACAGTTTTGACTTAAATCTACTTGAAAATCTATGGCAAGACCTGAAAATGGTTGTCTGGCAATGATCAACAACTAATTTGACGGGGCTTGAATACTTTTTTAAAGAATAAGGGCCAAATGTTGCACAATCCAGGTGTGGAAAGCTCTTAGAGACTTAACCAGAAACACTCACAGCTGTAATCGTTGCCAAAAGTGCTTCTGCAAAGTATTGACTCGGGTGTGAATACTTATGTAAATTAGATATTTCTGTATTTCACTTTCAATAAATGTGGCAAATTATTATTTAATTTTTTTGTTTTCCGTTTGTAATTTAGGGTATTGTGTGTAGATGGGTGAGGGGGAAAAAAATAGTTAATCCATTTTGAATTCAGGCTGTAACACAACAATAAATCAAGGGGGTATGTAGGCTACACATCGCACAGTCACCAGCCTACTATTTAGCTTTGCCTGGTTAAGAGAAACAAACTGCTTTATGAAATTAAACTATAGTATTGAGTTGAAAAGGAAAACAACAGTCTAGCTATTGTCTCTCTCGCCTTGAGTATTGATAAGTAGACTGCCTTTGAATTTGTTTCGCTGTACCCTCCCACTTTCCCCAGTCTTCCTTTGGTTTTCACTCCGGAATAAAAAAAAAACTACACATCAGTGGGCGATTACAAAAAGCAGAGAGCCTGTTACAATTGTTGGAAAAAGGCCTTATTTGTTTCATAGGCTTTTGCATATTGCAGGCAATTATGACCATTGTGCAACTGGAGGAAAATATTTGCGTTACTTCAATGCTCACATGAAAATCTTCCTGCCAGACCGCCACTAGTTGTTGCTGGGCAGATTTCTTCTACCAAATTCGAGCCAAATCAAGAGGGGCGACTCTAGCAACATACGAGCATCACGCTAGCAAGCCGGCAATACAAGCGAGCAAAAAAACATTAGTAACAAATACAAAATATGTCTAAAAAAACGACTCGGTTTAGTGACTTGACTAAAACACTGGTCTACACACACAGCGCAACTCACTTCCACTGTCAGTCTACAGACACACACCATTGCCCCCCATCACTCACACTCTATTAGGTGTATTTCTGTATGTTATCTCCCCATAACTCAATGTTACTACTACTCAATTGATGAAATCTTAAGACCTAAATGACACCCCTTTGCTATTTATGTACTCCAGAACCGAGAACTGCAGATCATGAGGAAATTGGACCACTGCAACATCGTCAGGCTACGTTACTTTTTCTACTCCAGTGGGGAGAAGGTATGTACAACTTTGACTGCCTTTCCAGACTTGTGAAAAAATGTATGACATTAGAAAATGGATTCAACAACATTGCTCTTCTCTCCTATTGTTCTCCCCTCACAGAAAGATGAGGTGTATCTGAACCTAGTGCTGGACTTTGTCCCAGAGACCGTGTACAGGGTGGCCCGGCACTTCAACAAGGCCAAGACCACCATCCCCATTATATATGTCAAGGTAAAGCACTCACTACCTCTTCTCTTCCCCTGTTTCTCTCTCTTTTTACTTTCCCTCCCTTTTATCCTCATTCTCTCTACCCCTTTTCTCTCTCTCGTTCATCTCCCTCTCCCTTTTTCTCACTCAGTCTGTCACTCAGTCTTCTCCTCATCTCTTACCCCTCCATCGTTCCTCTTTAAGCTCCATGCTGCTCGAGGCAGAGTTCTCTATTTAATATAGTATATTGAAAGTCACTTTTTTTTTTTTGCCTCAATAGAGTGATCAGGGACATGGAACTATAGTTGTCCTTCCACTGCTCAAAAAAATAAAGGGAACACTCAAATAACACATCCTAGATCTGAATGAATGAAATAATCTTATTAAATACTTTTTTCTTTACATAGTTGAATGTGCTGACAACAAAATCACACAAAAATTATCAATGGAAATCAAATTTATCAGCCCATGGAGGTCTGGATTTGGAGTCACCCTCAAAATTAAAGTGGAAAACCACACTACAGGCTGATCCAACTTTGATGTAATGTCCTTAAAACAAGTCAAAATGAGGCTCAGTAGTGTGTGTGGCCTCCACGTGCCTGTATGACCTCCCTACAATGCCTGGGCATGCTCCTGGCGGATGGTCTCCTGAGGGATCTCCTCCCAGACCTGGACTAAAGCATCCGCCAACTCCTGGACAGTCTGTGGTGCAACGTGGCGTTGGTGGATGGAGCGAGACATGATGTCCCAGATGTGCTCAATTGGATTCAGGTCTGGGGAACGGGCGGGCCAGTCCATAGCATCAATGCCTTCCTCTTGCAGGAACTGCTGACACACTCCAGCCACATGAGGTCTAGCATTGTCTTGCATTAGGAGGAACCCAGGGCCAACCGCACCAGCATATGGTCTCACAAGGGGTCTGAGGATCTCAACTCGGTACCTAATGGCAGTCAGGCTACCTCTGGCGAGCACATGGAGGGCTGTGCGGCCCCCCAAAGAAATGCCACCCCACACCATGACTGACCCTCCGCCAAACCGGTCATGCTGGAGGATGTTGCAGGTAGCAGAACGTTCTCCACGGCGTCTCCAGACTCTGTCACGTCTGTCACATGCTCAGTGTGAACCTGCTTTCATCTGTGAAGAGCACAGGGCGCCAGTGGCGAATTTGCCAATCTTGGTGTTCTCTGGCAAATGCCAAACTCCTCCTTGCACAAAGGCGGAGGTAGCAGTCCTGCTGCTGGGTTGTTGCCCTCCTACGGCCTCCTCCACGTCTCCTGATGTACTTGCCTGTCTCCTGGTAGCGCCTCCATGCTCTCGACACTACGCTGACAGACACAGCAAACCTTCTTGCCACAGCTCGCATTGATGTGCCATCCTGGATGAGCTGCACTACCTGAGCCACTTGTGTGGGTTGTAGACTCCGTCTCATGCTACCACTAGAGTGAAAGCACCGCCAGCATTCAAAAGTAAACATCAGCCAGGAAGCATAGGAACTGAGAAGTGGTCTGTGGTCACCACCTGCAAAACCAGTTTCTGTATTGGGGGTGTCTGGCTAATTGCCTATAATTTCCACCTGTTGTCTATTCCATTTGCACAACAGCATGTGAAATTTATTGTCAATCAGTGTTGCTTCCTAAGTGGACAGTTTGATTTCACAGAAGTGTGATTGACTTGGAGTTACATTGTGTTGTTTAAGTGTTCCCTTTATTTTTTTGAGCAGTGTATATTAGTGCAACACATTCAGTAGAAATTAGCTTCATTTTCATCAGATGACAACAGAAGTGCAATGCTATTTGGCTGGCAGCCACACATGTAAATGAGCTTACATTGAAAAAGCAAGGTATTTTTTGCAAAAACAATGCATCATATTTCTAATGTTTATCATAGAAACAATGTAGCATGCTACATTTCCTAATATTTTGCTTAAAGTTAATCTTGCATTTTACCAGAGAAAAGTAGCTACACATCAGAGTGCTGTCTGCAGATAGAATGCCCGTTCGTGAATTCTCATCCGAGTGGAGAAGTACAACTGAAGCACAAAATTAGTCTGATGCCGAGCAGAAATTACAATGAGAAGCATTTTAGATCTGCGTTTACAAAACGCAGCAAGATATTTCTTTCCTTCATGAATTATTTAAAAAATATACTTTTTAACCTTTATTTAACTAGGCAAGTCAGTTAAGAACAAATTCTTATTTACAATGACGGCCAAACCCGGACGACGCTGGGCCAATTGTGCGCCGCCCTATGGGACTCCCAATCACAGCCGGTTGTGATACAGCCTGGAATCGAACCAGGGGGTCTGTAGTGACGCCTCAAGCACTGAGATGCAGTGCCTTAGACCACTGCGCCACTCGGGAGCCCAACATGAAGAATTCTTCATTAACGCGACACCTAAGTTTAACTTGCTAGTTATTTTACATTTTTAGTCATTTAGCAGACGCTCTTATCCAGAGCGACTTACAGTTAGTGAGTGCATACATTTTTCATACGGGCGTTATATAAAATACAAATCAAATACATTTTATTTAGCAGACGCTCTTATCCAGAGCGACTTACAGGAGCAATTAGGGTTAAGTGCCTTGCTCAAGGGCACATCGACTGATTTTTCACCTAGTCGGCTCGGGGATTAGAACCAGCGACTTTTCGGTTAGTGGCACAACGCTCTTAACATTTACATTACTTTTACGTCATTTAGCAGATGCTCTTATCCAGAGCGACTTACAAATTGGTGCATTCACCTTATAGCCAGTGGGATAACCACTTTACAATGTTTTTAATTTTTTTGGTGGGGTAAGGGGGGGGTAGAAGGATTACTTTATCCTATCCCAAGTATTCGTTAAAGAGGTGGGGTTTCAAATGTCTCCGGAAGGTGGTGAGTGACTCCGCTGTCCTGGCGTCGTGAGGGAGCTTGTTCCACCATTGGGGTGCCAGAGCAGTGAACAGTTTTGACTGGGCTGAGCGGGAACTGTGCTTCCGCAGAGGTAGGGGAGCCAGCAGGCCAGAGGTGGATGAACGCAATGCCCTCGTTTGGGTGTAGGGACTGTTTAGAGCCTGAAGGTACGGAGGTGCCGTTCCCCTCACAGCTCCGTAGGCAAGCACCATGGTCTTGTAGCAGATGCGAGCTTCAACTGGAAGCCAGTGGAGTGTGCGGAGGAGCGGGGTGACGTGAGAGAACTTGGGAAGGTTGAACACCAGACGGGCTGCAGCATTCTGGATGAGTTGTAGGGGTTTAATGGCACAGGCAGGGAGCCCAGCCAACAGCGAGTTGCAGTAATCCAAACGGGAGATGACAAGTGCCTGGATTAGGACTTGTGCCGCTTCCTGTGTAAGGCAGGGTCGTACTCTCCGAATGTTGTAGAGCATGAACCTACAGGATCGGGTCACCGCCTTGATGTTAGTGGAGAACGACAGGGTGTTGTCCAGGGTCACGCCAAGGCTCTTCGCACCTTGGGAGGAGGACACAACGGAGTTGTCAACCGTGATGGCGAGATCATGGAACGGGCAGTCCTTCACCGGGAGGAAGAGCAGCTCCGTCTTGCCAAGGTTCAGCTTGAGGTGGTGATCCGTCATCCATACTGATATGTCTGCCAGACATGCAGAGATGCAATTCGCCACCTGGTTATCAGAAGGGGGGAAAGGAGAAGATTAGTTGTGTGTCGTCTGCGTAGCAATGATAGGAGAGGCCATGTGAGGATATGACAGAGCCAAGTGACTTGGTGTATAGCGAGAATAGGAGAGGGCTTAGAACTGATCCCTGGGGGACACCAGTGGTGAGAGCACGTGGTGCGGAGACAGCTTCTCGCCACGCCACTTGGTAGGAGCGACAGGTCAGGTAGGACGCAATCCAAGAGTGAGCCGCGCCGGAGATGCCCAGCTCGGAGAGGGTGGAGAGGAGGATCTGATGGTTCACAGTATCAAAGGCAGCAGACGGGTCTAGAACGACAAGAGCAGAGGAGCCTCCGTGACACAGAGAAGAGCAGTCTCAGTTGAATGACCAGTCTTGAAACCTGACTGGTTTGGATCAAGAAGGTCATTCTGAGAGAGATAGCAAGAGAGTTGGCTAAAGACGGCACGCTCAATAGTTTTGGAGAGAAAAGAAAGAAGGGATACTGGTCTGTAGTTGTTGACATCAGAGGGATCGAATGTTGGTTTTTTGAGAAGGGGTGCAACTCTCGCTCTCTTGAAGACAGAAGGGACATAGCCAGCGGTCAAGGATGAGTTGATCAGCGAGGTGAGGTAAGGGAGAAGGTCACCGGAGATGGTCTGGAGAGGAGGGGATAGGGTCAAGCGGGCAGGTTGTTGGGCGGCCGGCCGTCACAAGTCGCAAGATTTTATCTGGAGAGAGAGGGGAGAAAGAAGTCAAAGCATAGGGTAGGGCAGTGTGAGCAGGACCAGCAGTGTCATTTGACTTAACAAACGAGGATCGGATGTCGTCAACCTTCTTTTCAAAATGGTTGACGAAGTCATCCACAGAGGGGGGGAGGGGGAGGAGGATTCAGCAGGGAGGAGAAGGTGGCAAAGAGCTTCCTAGGGTTAGAGGCAGATGCTTGGAATTTAGAGTGGTAGAAAGTGGCCTTAGCAGCAGAAACAGATGAAGAAAATGTTGAGAGGAGGGAGTGAAAAGATGCCAGGTCCGCAGGGAGTCTAGTTTTCCTCCATTTCCGCTCGGCTGCCCGGAGCCCTGTTCTGTGAGCTCGCAACGAGTCATCAAGCCACGGAGCTGGAGGGGAGGATTGAGCCGGCCGGGAGGATAGGGGACATAGAGAGTCAAAGGATGCAGAAAGGGAGGAGAGGAGGGTTGAGGAGGCAGAATCAGGAGATTGGAGGGAGAAGGATTGAGCAGAGGGAAGAGATGATAGGATGGAAGAGGAGAGAGTAGCGGGAGAGAGAGAGCGAAGGTTGCGAAGCCGCATTACCATCTGAGTAGGGGCAGAGTGGGTAGTGTTGGAGGAGAGCGAAAGAGAAAAGGATACAAAGTAGTGGTCGGAGACATGGAGGGGAGTTGCAGTGAGATTAGTAGAAGAACAGCATCTAGTAAAGATGAGGTCAAGCGTATTGCCTGCCTTGTGAGTAGGGGGGGACGGTGAGAGGGTGAGGTCAAAAGAGGAGAGGAGTGGAAAGGAGGCAGAGAGAAATGAGTCAAAGGTAGACGTAGGGAGGTTGAAGTCCCCCAGAACTATGAGGGGTGAGCCATCCTCAGGAAAGGAACTTATCAATGTGTCAAGCTCATTGATGAACTCTCCAAGGGAACCTGGAGGGCGATAAATGACAAGGATGTTAAGCTTAAATGGGCTAGTGACTGTGACAGCATGGAATTCAAATGAGGAGATAGACCGATGGTTCAGGGGAAAAAGAGAGAATGTCCACTTGGGAGAGATGAGGATTCCTGTGCCACCACCCCGCTGACCAGATGCTCTCGGGGTATGCGAGAACACATGGTCAGACGAGGAGAGAGCAGTAGGAGTAGCAGTGTTTTCAGTGGTAATCCATGTTTCCGTCAGCGCCAAGAAGTCGAGGGACTGGAGGGTAGCATAGGCTGAGATGAACTCTGCCTTGTTGGCAGCAGAACGGCAGTTCCAGAGGCTGCCTGAGACCTGGAACTCCACGTGGGTGGTGCGTGCAGGGACCACCAGGTTAGAGAGGCAGCAGCCACGCGGTGTGAGGCGTTTGTATAGCCTGTGCGGAGAGGAGAGAACAGGGATAGACAGAGGCATAGTTGACAGGCTGCAGAAAATGGCTACAATAATGCAAAGGAGATCGGAATGAAATGAACTGAACATCTGGGAAAGGAGAGAGCGGGGCCTCCCTCACCACAACACCCAAATATAACTCTCCCAACTTCCACCTCAGAAACTATAATTGTTGTAAACTACAGCGGTTCAATGTTTTCTAGGAATAGACTAACTTAGTTTATTCAGCTAGCTAACTTGGTACAGTATTCTTCCGTGAAAATCATCCAGGGCACCTAGTCATAAGATGCCACAGCCAGCTAGCATGCCGGACTCCAACAACACAGTTTAGCACCAATACTCGGCCACAACAAACCACCAGTGTGTCAACACGCCAAGCAGATCGTTCGTGTCCGTGTCTAACGTTGTGGGTTAGTCCCGACAGCTTGACGAGTCCGTCGTCAACTTATTCAGCCAGTTAGTTAGCTAGAATAGTTAGCATACTAGCTAGCCATTGCTTTCAGACAAAGAAGAAACCCCTCCTTTCACGGCACGAACAGACAGAGAGAGCCAAGCTAACGTTAACTAGTCACCCATGTTCCGAATTCCTTGAACGACTCTGGCTACCTATATGTAAAAACAAAACACAAATGTAGGTTATGACTTACCCCTAGCAGCTACTGTTAGCTAGCCAAGTGCAAAGCTAGCTACTGAATTGACTCAGCCAGTTCGCGTCTGTTCGCTAGGTCGTTCCAGCTATTGTTTACTAGTAGCTATCCAGGTAGCAACAAGCTAGCTAAATTTCAAGCACAGTAAATTTCGGTTCAGTAAGTGGCTGAATTCAGTAAGTTCAGTAATTGGCTGAATTAATAAGGTGACGGGGCATCAAATGGTGTTCGCTTTCTGCTGTGATTGAGAAGTCAAAGCCCTTTGGATGAGTTATCTGTACAGCTGTCGCTGCTATCTTTTGATTTCCTTGCGTTTTTTCCCCTCTCCGTTCTCAGCCCGTCTGCTCCTCCCCATCTTCTCCGAGCAGAGCAGACAGGCCCGTTGCCCTAGTGACTCCACACAGACACAGCGTGTACACATGCTACTCCAGAGCCAGTACTGTTCTTCCTTCAGACAAGCATGCGTCAAAACCTTGTTCATTTGTACAATGTCTCTTGTTCTCATTCGCTTGTAAATGTCCAAACTCACCAAAAATTACATTCGGTAGCTCCTACCTATATATTTATAACTTTATGAGCTGGATTGCCTGTCTTTGCAATTCGTTTATTTTCGTTTGCGCTCGTTAACGTATTTAGCTATCAGCCTCATGGAAATTCGCCATTACTTGTACTACTTGTACTTGTGGTCCTCTGTAGCTCAGCTGGTAGAGCACGGCGCTTGTAACGCCAGGGTAGTGGGTTCGATCCCCGGGACCACCCATACACAAAAATGTATGCACGCATGACTGTAAGTCGCTTTGGATAAAAGCGTCTGCTAAATGGCATATTATTATTATTATTTATTATTATTATTAATTTTGTTAGAGTTCTGGTAATAGGCGCCCAATGGGCTTTTTTTGTTTTGTGGTGCCCCCTTGTGTACTAAGCCGGTAATACCGTAAATCCCGTTATGAGATGAGGACGGTATGACGATACGAAACTCTGGATACCGCCCAACCCTAAATGGTACTGTATTTGAATAGAGGACTCTTCCCCCAAGGTTCCTGACGAGAATAAAACACATTGATGTTATGTTCTCTCTCTGCTCTGACTCTTCACTGACCTCCGATAGTCTTTGTCTCTCGCCTCTTTTTTACAACACATCTACATTCTTTCTTCCTTTCCTACATCTGATTTTTTGGGGACAATACCTACTTCAGTGTTTTAGAATTGGAGGGAAAGAGAAACTCAGTTTCTCTGTTTGCAATATGCTTGGTTGCCTGTTTAAAAGGGCACTTACGTTGTTAGTAGTGTTGTCTGTGTTAGTATTGTGTGTGCTATGCCCCGTGGCAGCAGAGAGGACTATCTGTCTCATGGCCCATTTGCCTCAGTCCACCCAGCTGCTCTCTCTCTCTCGCTCTCTCCTGTGGTGTGGAGATGCATACTGATTATACACACTGCCCTCACTCAGCACCTCGACACTCTCCTCTCCACCTCTCCCTCTGCTCCTTTCATCCATCCCTAATCTCTTTATCTGTATCTTTCTTCCTTCCCTCACACTCCCTCTCTCCTCTCATCCCTCCCTAATCTCTTTATCTGTATCTTTCTTCCTTCCCTCACACTCTCTCTCTCCTCTCATCCCTCCCTAATATCTTTATCTGTATCTTTCTTCCTTCCCTCACACTCCCTCTCTCCTCTCATCCCTCCCTAATCTCTTTATCTGTATCTTTCTTCCTTCCCTCACACTCCCTCTCTCCTCCCTCCCTAATCTCTTTATCTGTATCTTTCTTCCTTCCCTCACACTCCCTCTCTCCTTGTTCCCTTCTTCCCTCACTACTCTTCAGCCCCTTTCTCTCTCCAATTAAATCCAAAGGGGCTTTATTGGCATGGAAAACATTGCCAAAGCAAGTGAAATAAACAATAAACAGAAGTGAGACACAAAACATCAAACTGTTAGAATTTAACAGTAAATATTGGATTCAAAAAGGTTTAATAAAAATAAAATAAAGGTTTCTCTCTCCTCCTCTGTCCCTGCACCCTGTGTGCCCAATAACACAGCTACAGTGCCTTGCAAAAGTATTCATCCCCCTTGGCATTCTTCCTATTTTGTTGCATTACAATCTGTAATTTAAATTGATTTTTATTTGGATTTCATGTAATGGACATACACAAAATAGGCACATTGGTGAAGTGAAATGAAAAAATAACTTAAGTGGTGCGTGCATATGTATTCACCCCCTTTGCTTTGAAGCCCCTAAATAAGATCTGCTGCAACCAATTACCTTCAGAAGTCAAATGATTAGTTAAATAGTTAAAAGAAGAAGAAAAAAAGTCCACCTGTGTGCAGTCTAAGTGTCACATGATCTCAGTATATATACACCTGTTCTGAAAGGCCCCAGAGTCTGCAACGCTACTAAACAAGGGGCACCACCAAGCAAGCGGTACCATTAAGACCAAGGAGCTCTCCAAACAGGTCAGGGACAAAGTTGTGGAGAAGTACAGATCAGGGTTGAGTTATAAAAAAATATCAGAAACTTTGAACATCCCACGGAGCACCATTATTAAAAAATGGAAAGAATATGGCACCACAACATACCTGCCAAGAGAGGGCCGCCCACCAAAACTCATGGACCAGGCAAGGAGGGCATTAATCAGAGGCAACAAAGAGACCAAAGATAACCCTGAAGGAGCTGCAAAGCTCCACAGCGGAGATTGGAGTATCTGTCCATAGGACCACTTTTTAAGCCATACACTCCACAGAGCTGGGCTTTACGGAAGAGTGGCCAGGAAAAAGCCATTGCTTAAAGAAAGAAATAAGCGAACACATTTGGTGTTCGCCAAAAGGCATGTGGGAGACTCCCCAAACATATGGAAGAAGGTACTCTGGTCAGATGAGACTAAAAGTGAGCTTTTTGACCATCAAGGAAAACGCTATGTCTGGTGCAAACCCAACACCTCTCATCACCCCGAGAACACCATCTCCACAGTGAAGCATGGTGGTAGCAGTATCATGCTGTGGGGATGTTTTTCATCGGCAGAGACTGGGAAACTGGTCAGAATTTAAGGAATGATGGATGGCGCTAAATACAGGGAATTCTTTAGGGAAACCTGTTTCAGTCTTCCAGAGATTTGAGACTGGGACGGAGGTTCACCTTCCAGCAGGACAATGACCCTAAGCATACTGCTAAAGCAATACTTGAGTGGTTTAAGGGGAAACATTTAAATGTCTTGGAATGGCCTAGTCAAAGCCCAGACCTCAATCCAATTGAGAATCCCAGTGGCTAGATGTGCCAAGCTTATAGAGACATACCCCCAAGAGACTTGCAGCTGTAATTGCTGCAAAAGGTGGCTCTATAAAGTATTGACTTTGGGGGGGGTGAATAGTTTCTAGTTCAAGTTCTGTTTTTTTGTCTTATTTCTTGTTTGTTTCACTCAAAAATATTTTGCATGTTGTGTAAATCAAATGATACAAACCCCCCAAAATATCCATTTTAATTCCAGGTTGTAAGGCAACAAAATAGGAAAAATGCCAAGGGGGGTGATTACTTTTGCAAGCCACTGTAACGACCCAACAGAGAGACCCCAACACACACACACACGCGCACACAGTCACATCTTCTTCTATGCTAGCTCTAGGCTTTGCGATGGGAGCATTTTACTGGGATGTCTAGAGCAGAGAACCCACAAGTTGTTGAAATGTGTTTGAGTAAGTTGCATACATCCAGAATGTTTGACTGTTCTGAGTGCAGTGAAGTTGGTGACCAACGGTAGCTGGAAGGTCACTTGGCATGACTGTAGTAGTAATGGAGCAGATTGATGATCAGTGCTGCAGTGACTGTCTGCTGTGCTGCGAACTGTGTGTGCTTATTTTTTATAGCATTTTTAAAAAACATACTTTCCACACCTGAAGTGTGTGTATGTGTTAACATCATGTGTCCTGTGTTATACCTCCAGGTGTACATGTACCAGCTGTTCCGCAGTCTGGCCTATATCCATTCCCAGGGCGTGTGTCATAGAGACATTAAACCCCAGAACCTGCTGGTGGACCCCGAGACAGCCATCCTCAAACTCTGTGACTTCGGCAGGTTAGTCTGCTTGTCTGTCAGTGAGCACCTCTGGCCATCTCTGAATGTTTCAGCCTGTGTCTGTGTGTATTAAGCTGCGTTTACACAGGCAGCCCACTTCTTCTGATATTTTTTACGCTAATTGGTCTTTTCAGATATTTTTCAGAGCTGATCTGATTGGTCAAAAGACCAATTAGTGAAAAGAATATCAGAATTTGGCTGCCTGTGTAAATGCTGCGTTACTGTTCTGTCTGTTTAAATGGATCTCTGTCTTACTCTTTGTCTGTCTGGATATGTATTTTTCTCTGACTGACCACCTCTCTCCCCATATTGTCTCCAGTGCTAAGCAGCTTGTTCGCGGGGAGCCTAACGTGTCCTATATCTGCTCGCGGTACTACCGCGCCCCCGAGCTCATCTTTGGCGCCACGGACTACACGTCCAACATTGACATCTGGTCAGCGGGCTGCGTGCTGGCCGAACTGCTGCTGGGACAGCCCATCTTCCCCGGGGACAGCGGAGTGGACCAACTGGTAGAGATCATCAAGGTAGAGAAGAGGGGACCTGGGAGCTGAGAGGACACCAAACTGTAGGGGTGGGATATGGGAGTATAGGTCTATGGTGGTGGTAGGCGTGATCATTCTTGGAGGAACTTCATGCGTCTTTCACTCTTCCAGGTTTTGGGGACTCCAACGAGAGAGCAGATCCGAGAGATGAACCCCAACTACACAGAGTTCAAATTCCCCCAGATCAAAGCACACCCCTGGACAAAGGTACACTCCGCCCTCAGCTCTATCTAAATAGCCTTAACACAATTGTCTTCCATTGGCACCAGATGAGAGAGAACATGTGGTCCTCTGTAGCTCAGCTGGTAGAGCACGGCGCTTGTAACGCCAAGGTAGTGGGTTCGATCCCCGGGACCACCCATACACAAAAATGTATGCACGCATGACTGTAAGTCGCTTTGGATAAAAGCGTCTGCTAAATGGCATATTATATTATATTATAACATTGTGAAATGGAACAGATACTACAGCCTAAATGAGTCAAACAAGATGCCGTTTTTTTTCTTTGTCCCTGTGTCAGGTGTTTAAGCCACGGACGCCCCCGGAGGCCATCTCCCTGTGTTCCCGTCTGCTAGAGTACACCCCTGTGACCAGGCTGTCCCCCCTTGAGGCCTGTGCCCACGCCTTCTTCGACGAGCTGCGCCAGCCCACTGCCCGTTTGCCCAGCGGACGAGAACTGCCCCTCCTCTTCAACTTCAGCCCCGTCGGTGAGTCCACACTCTACACACCCTCAGTCGGTAGCCATGCCCTCCTCCCTTTTGCCCCAAGCTTCTATAATCCCCTCAGTTTTCCAGAATAGGTCTGAAGCGTGTATGTTGAGGATCCTCTGTGTGTAGTATGAACCTCATCTCTTGCTCTCTTTCTCTCTCTCGGGCTCTCTCTCTCTCTCTCTCAGAGCTGTCTATCCAGCCCCAGTTGAACTCCACACTCATTCCTCCTCACGCTCGCGCACAGACATCACCTGCCTCACACGGTATGTACAGCACACATGCTGATTACATGTTCAATACATGACTACATATTTACAAGACAAGGATAGGGGATATAGCTTGAAATCAACATTTAGTGTGGTGTGTATCTGATGTCATGTGTATTTCTCCACCAGATGGCAGTGTGTCGGACAGTACCACCCAGCCCAGCTCAGCACCTGGATCCATCAACAACAGCACCTGAACCCCCCCCCCCTCTTCTGTCCCCCATTCACCCCGTATTTTCACTTTTCCTCTCAACCCCATCCTACTCTTCTACCCCCTCTTGGCTCCAAACTTTAAAAAACAACTATACACCTACACATACAAACAAAAATACTCAAAAAATCATCTATCCCTTGAATATTCCCATTATAGGTATAAAACATATCAGTTGGTGGCAGTGGTCTAGTGACTGTTGGGTTGTAGAAGATGGGTGAATCTGACGAAAGCTGTTCTGTATTATAATCTCTGCTAATCAACTTTTATCCCTTAAAAAAAAAAATAGTATTTATTTGAAAGTGCATTTTGTTTTAGTGATGTATGCCAGTGAATGGGATGTGTCAACTGAGGCCTGTGTCACGTTTCAGTTCAGACAGTTTACGACAATCTACCGTTGTAGAGGTTAAAAACCAAACGGTCACATGGTCAGTGGACAGATCAGTCCCTGCAGCCAATGGGAGAACATTACTCCCAAACCAAGTCCAAAGTGTTAATTAGTTCTGAAAATTTAAGAACCATGTTTTTATTTGTTTTATCAAATTGGATACCAAACAGCAGCAAATTGAACTGGCCTTTGTCTGTGGCATTTTAAATTGGATGAGGTGATTTTAGAAGCTTTTATCACACCGGTGATTAAAAAAAGAATCCAAAGGTGGGAACCGCAAGCTGTTTTATTAAACTGTTTCTGAGGAGAAACGTTGAGGTGAAAGTCTTAATGTCTTTTATTTGAATAAGAGGGACCTTTTTAAAAGAATGGAATGTACATATTCAGTTTCTATAAGCTCTTGTCCCAGTCAGTTTAGCTGGAGACGTGTGTGTGTGTCTAGGTGAGAAGTAAGCTTTGCACATCTCCAAAGGGGAATAGAGAGGAGCCGTAGGGGCCCGCTGCACCTCTTGTGCAGTGGAGATATGCAACCTGTGTATAGGGAGTGGTAGGGCTCCTCCAGTCACACCTGTACACCAATGGCCATATAGCCGTACTTGAACCAAAGCTCTGTCACGTCGGCTTTGAACGTACTTGGCACTTTCACTCCTCCCCATCTCTCATTTTCTTCCTCCATTCAGTCTAGATGCACAATTGCACTGCATGTAGGGGAGATCTGAAGTGTAAGTGTGCTTGTGTGTGTTGAAATGAATGTGTGTGTGAATGAGTTTTGTGTGTGTTTGACTTTCCCTGGCCATCTTCCATCTCCAAATCAACACACTGTAGCACTCTTGTTTTTGTAAGTCTAGATCCTAACAGCATCACAGTGATTTAGCATCAGTAAAACCTTCTCGTTTTTCTCCGGCCCGCCAACACAGACTTGCATGTTCACCATGCGTTAGAGCGACCACACTTGTTCTCCCTCCCCACTCATCACCGCACAACAACGATGGTTTGATCAAAAATACCCGCACCAAAACAATTCTAATAATCCCCCATCCACTTCTGGAGCCTTCCGTTCCTCTCTCTCCCACTCTCTCCTTCCCTCTTTCTCTCACTGCTAAACTGTAAATATCAAGTAACTTTTATTTTATTTAGTTTTTTTTGTTATTATATTGTTCTTGTAATTTCATTTTATTTTCTCTAGCAGAGGAGAGCTGGCGTAGCAGCGACCAGGCTCCTTCTCCTCAGTCTGTCTGTAAATACAATTTCATTTCAGTCCCTGGCTCAGGGGGGGAAAAAACAGAACAAAATGTTTCTCTCCTTTTTATTCTCTCTCCCTCCATTTCTCTCTCGTTGCCTTTCCCTTTCCCCATAAATGTTATGATCATTTTATTTATTGTATTTTTGGGGGGTTTATTTTATTTCTCTGGGGGGCGGGGGGGTCGTCATCTGAAGGGTTTGTTTTGTAAGAAGTCATCAATGCCCCATGTCATGCAAAATATTCCAACTTCCAAGATACTGTACTTTGATCCAAACTTGGGGGAGTGTTTTCAAATAAAGGTCCTGTATTTGCAAGTACACATCCTAGCCAGTAAGTGGAACTACAGTGTTTTTAGTTGTTGTTTTTTATGTGAAGGGATTCTCACATGACTCTGCGTCTATGGTAGTCTAGCTGATGTCCCAACAGTATAAATGGCTGATCCTATGTGGGGTTATTGGTGATATTGCTGTATCTGGGTGGGTTTGAATGAGGGGATGGGTGGGGATGGAGGTGTAATATGTCCCAAGACGGGTCCCTTCTCCCGTGTCCCAAATAAGTGTTTTGTGTAATGGGTTTAACCTGTTACTTCTGTCTGTGTGTGATTACATGAATGAGTGATTTAATTAATGAATGGATGAACGAACTGACAAATCTTACAAAAGTGTGAGTAGTGGGAGAGCGTGGATACATTTTTTAAATCAATACCCCTTATGTTTTCTTAAAGTGAAGAGCTAACTGTGTTATTTTTGTGTTTTATTTTCCTGGCACGAGTTGATTTTAATTTGTGATCCTGATCTTTATGGCCCTGCACAAGGGTCATACCACATCATTGGTGGGAACAGAACGGTTGTGAAGTGGATGCAGGAGAGGGGGACAGAAAGAGGGACAGACGGAGAGAGAGCGAGGGGAGAGAGACTGTTTTTGTTTGTTGGTATAAATAATTCAACTCATGAATAAAGTGATGAAACTGCCATGGTCTCATGTTATAAAGAATGGAATGGGCACGCACACCATCAATTTAAGTAGTATCAGGTGTGAATGGCACTAGAACATAATCTGCATTTATTGACTAGCGTACTTGACTGTTTTGGCTGCTAGTAGCAGACAGACATCTCATTTATGATCAACTTAATGAGGAACATTAGAACTTGGTGTGTTTACACTACACAGGCCTTTAGTTAAAGGACACACCAATAAGTAGTAATGGCATTTGTTTGTTTTATGTAAATGAAGTCAGGATGGTAGTAATAAGGCAGCTGACGGCAGAGCAGGGGCCAGAATGCCATAAGGCACTTAGGTTATATACAATGTTTCCACAGCTGATTCATCTGTGAGAAGGCCAATGAGCCATCCATCAGGAGGAGGGGTGGCGCTGATTGATTCATCTCTCTCACGATCCTCTTCTCTCCCCACTGGCAACTCGAGATGCAATCTGCCTGTCACTCATGACACCATGCTTTATGGTTCTGAGCTTGAGGAGACCGTCACCATGGAGGGCTGACCAATGTGAGTAGCTTCCTTTCCTCGTCACTTTTTATGCCCACTAGGAAAGGATACTACTGATGAAAGCAGTAGGGTCAAATAAGTCCACTAGAAAGAACATTTTAATCAAATGGAAACAAATAGTCACTTCTACTTCAACAAATGTAATGTAGAGTTAAACCCCATTGACCACAATTTGAACTGTAGTAGTATCTGACATATACTACTCCTATCAAAGCAATATTTAAATAGTTATTGGAACCATGCAAATGTCAGTGAAATTATACCTTGCTTGATGAAATTACAGATGGCGAGCAAAATGGAGGGTGGTGGCCAGGTGTCATTGGCTCATGAATAGGCGGGCATTATAGGCAGGCAGAATAGGCAGATCATAATATTCTTAATAGTTTAATCTGCACATTTGATGGTGTTGTCAAATGAAGTATTCCCCCTTACTGTTTCTGCTTTTAAGAGCCCAGTTGATATCTGGTGAGTCACTAGAATATTCACCTCAGATATGTTACCCTTTAACTATTCCATAACTACAGTGAGGGAAAAAAGTATTTGATCCCCTGCTGATTTTGTACGTTTGCCCACTGACAAAGAAATTATCAGTCTCTAATTTTAATGGTAGGTTTATTTGAACAGTGAGAGACAGAATAACAACAACAAAATCCAGAAAAACGCATGTCAAAAATGTTATAAATTGATTTGCATTTTAATGAGGGAAATAAGTATTTGACCCCCTCTCAATCAGAAAGATTTCTGGCTCCCAGGTGTCTTTTATACAGGTAACGAGCTGAGATTAGGAGCACACTCTTAAAGGGAGTGCTCCTAATCTCAGCTTGTTACCTGTATAAAAGACACCTGTCCACAGAAGCAATCAATCAATCAGATTCCAAACTCTCCACCATGGCCAAGACCAAAGAGCTCTCAAAGGATGTCAGGGACAAGATTGTAGACCTACACAAGGCTGAAATGGGCTACAAGACCATCGCCAAGCAGCTTGGTGAGAAGGTGACAACAGTTGGTGCGATTATTCGCAAATGGAAGAAACACAAAATAAATGTCAATTTCCCTCGGCCTGGGGCTACATGCAAGATCTCACCTCGTGGAGTTGCAATGATCATGAGAACGGTGAGGAATCAGCCCAGAACTACACGGGAGGATCTTGTCAATGATCTCAAGGCAGCTGGGACCATAGTCACCAAGAAAACAATTGGTAACACACTACGCCGTGAAGGACTGAAATCCTGCAGCGCCCGCAAGGTCCCCCTGCTCAAGAAAGCACATATACAGGCCCGTCTGAAGTTTGCCAATGAACATCTGAATGATTCATTGGAGAACTGGGTGAAAGTGTTGTGGTCAGATGAGACCAAAATTGAGCTCTTTGGCATCAACTCAACTCGCCATGTTTGGAGGAGGAGGAATGCTGCCTATGACCCCAAGAACACCATCCCCACCGTCAAACATTGAGGTGGAAACATTATGCTTTGGGGGTGTTTTTCTGCTAAGGGGATAGGACAACTTCACCGCATCAAAGGGACGATGGACGGGGCCATGTACCGTCAAATCTTGGGTGAGAACCTCCTTCCCTCAGCCAGGGCATTGAAAATGGGTCGTGGATGGGTATTCCAGCACGACAATGACCAAAAACACACGGCCAAGGCAACAAAGGAGTGGCTCAAGAAGAAGCACATTAAGGTCCTGGAGTGGCCTAGCCAGTCTCCAGACCTTAATACCATAGAAAATCTGTGGAGGGAGCTGAAGGTTCGAGTTGCCAAACGTCAGCCTCGAAACCTTAATGATTTGGAGAAGATCTGCAAAGAGGAGTGGTACAAAATCCCTCCTGAGATGTGTGCAAACCTGGTGGCCAACTACAAGAAACGTCTGACCTCTGTGATTGCCAACAAGGGTTTTGCCACCAAGTACTAAGTCATGTTTTGCAGAGGGGTCAAATACTTATTTCCCTAATTCAAATGCAAATCAATGTATACAATTTTTGACGTGCGTTTTTCTGGATTTTTTTGTTGTTATTCTGTCTCTCACTGTTAAAATAAACCTACTATTAGAATTATAGACTGATCATGTCTTTGTCAGTTGGCAAACGTACAAAATCAGCAGGGGATCAAATACTTTTTTCCCTCACTGTATTCTAGAGCTTGTAGATCAGTACACACTTCAAACCCGTCTTTCCTGTGGACCGCTCATAGAGGGGTTCTAATTTCTAACTTTTCCATTCAACATGATTCAACCTCTCTCTACTGCCAAGGAGGATAGGATTAATGAAGTCTCTGGGTGTCCCTGAACCTTTTGGCTGCATCTGTTTTTTCTATATTCAACAGAAAATATTGATGGGATCCTACAGAACTTTTGCTGCCTGGTGCTTTAGAGAAATCTAGTGAACATTTTAGTTTAAATCTGCCCCTCAGGTCCAGGCAGCAGCACTACTGAATTAACAGGAAGAGGCCTTGTCTGACCCGCTTAGATCAGTTCCACAGCAGTAGCTCAGTGAGACTGGAAAGTTTCTCTAGAAACAGGAGAGAGGATGAGGAGGACAGACAGAGTGCATCAGTAAGCAGGGGCTCTCCAGTATATGAACCACATCCCTCAAACATATCTGAGATGTCTTCCACTCTTGTGATACAATGCGTCAAGGTTGAATAATGTTATTCTGCAGCACGTCAAGCAGCTTGCACAGTTTCCGTGGAGATTGAGTGGCCCCTAGCTGGCCCTTCCCTGGCTGCCTCTTTAATACCATTTGGTGTCGGGTTAAACACTCTGAAGGAACCGGTCTTCCTCCTGAACAGCCCGGGGCGCAATATAATTCTGGGAGAGAAGAAGTGCCGTGGGACAGTCCATACTTTCCATTTCCATTTTAGTCATTTAGCAGACGCTCTTATCCAGAGCGACTTACAGTTAGTGAGTGCATACATTTTTCATACTGGCCCCCGTGGGAATCAAACCCACAACCCTGGCATTGCAAGCACCATGCTCTACCAACTGAGCTACAGGAGGCCTACCACCAACCTTTCCACCAACCACTGGATATAATGCTTGACGGGGAAGAATCCTGGTGCTTCAGCAGCCTGTTGAGTAATATATATGCATTCAGTTACTGTGGGTTTACAGATTAAAATGTGATTGATTGAGGTCTGAGTTCAAGACTTTCATAGGTTTTATGAATGAATAGCACAAAGCCATAAGATGTGTCACGATCATGTTGAAATTGACATGAAAAAAAAAATAGTTAAACTAATTGGGTAAGGTGGCAGGTAGCCTAGCGTTTCGAGCGTTGGTTCTAATACTTCTAATATGTTGATGTTCTGTAATATTCATATGTGTCAGCATACTGAATTGTAATTGGATGCATTCTACTGTCATATTATACTGTGCTATGATTGGTTAAGACCACCCAGGTGGTGAGGTCATTCTAAAGATGATCATGGCCAGAGACACATGAACATGCCAGTTATAGCTAGTTAATAAAGAGCTACGTTTATAAATATCCTGTCGTCCTGCATTTTATTATTTTGTACAAAGCATACAAAACAAGACGGTGCCTTTGACTTTGTGCCCTTGCTCAAGACTTTCAGAGGTTTTATAAATGAATAGCACAAAACCATAAGCTGCGTCATGATAATGTTGTGATTTAAAAAAAATTTTTTTATGTCAATCTAATTGGGTAGGGCGGCAGGTAGCTTAGCGGTTAGAGCGTTGCACCAATAACCGAAAGGTCGTTGGTTCGAATACACAAGGTGAAAAATCTGTCGATGTGTGGCCTTGAGCAAGGCACTTAACCCTAATTTGCTCCAGTGGCGCCGTACTACTATGGCTGACGCTGTAAGCATTTCACTGCATATATCTGGTGTGTGACAATAAAATATATTTTATTTTATATGAAAGTTGCATGTTCTATCTTATTTGCTACAAAAACAACTGAAATCCGAGTTGATAAACAGAACAACAATTTAAGTGCTCTGTTTGGGACTCTTGACAGCCATCATGTTGCACGAAAGTCATACGCTAAGTGCGCTCTTTTGTGTAGTGTAGTCGAATACTATTGGTGTATCGTATACGAGAGAGCAGACAGCCAATCCGCTCAAGCCTTGTTAACATGTTGCAACAATAACACAACTTGTTTCCTCAAGAGATAACGGCTTCAGTTTTCGGTGAGTTATTTTGTAGTTATCTAACTTAATTATATATTTTTTTTAATGTATGTATGGAATGTGACTTCAGCCAGGACTACGTTTCAGGCACTGATTTCTGTTTTCACGGAGTCTCAACGGGGGGAGACATCTAACGTTTACATCGAATCGACAGCCGCCATTACACCACCGAAGAAGTGAATGCCACCCTTCTTCGTCGTTTTTACAAAGCACAGAAAATATATTTAGAGCGACTGCTGGGAGACATAGTGGTGGATTAGTTTACCTAACCTGACAACTGACTTGTATTGATAAAGCTCAAGCAGTTTTAAGGTGATATTAATCGTGGTTATGTAGCTAAACGTTGCTTGAATTGTTTGTTAGCGGAAACGCTAGCTAGCAGTTAGCTGGCAGTCAATCAATACAGAATAGGCTAACGTTATTTATCTTCCTACAAACCTGCAGCAACTAACTAGTAACGTTAGTTGGCTAAGCTAGTTAAACCCAAGCTAAACTTGCCAGTGCCACCAGCGAGTCAGATAGCCACCCCATAACAAGATAGCAAACAGCTAAATTGCTGACCTCGGGGATTTGTCAGGAGTCTGGATCGACTTTGGCATTAATTTGGCGCCATTAACAAACTTACACTGTAATGCTGCAAGTTAGTGTGAATGTATTGCAATGTACAGTAGTGTAATGTCAGTACACCATTCACTAAAAGGTATTGGCTGTTTGTCGTATTAAGTGTTGCATGTTATCATCTGTAGTTATCTGTTGGGGAAATTATAAGGCTGTATAAAGTAGCCTACAATAATGACCTAATCATATACCTTTGTGGAATAGATTATTATTGCCAGAAGATAGACTACCAGTACACTTGTTTACACTGAGCTGCACTGGGGTCGGAACGCAATCATGGTTACATTAAGACACACACAGCATGAGATATGGGTCGGAAAACATACCTCAATGCAGGGATGGGATATGCCACTGTACTCCAAATTGTACCTTTATCCACACTGTTCCATTGAGATGATTGAAATTCTGCTAGTTTTCACAGAAAACAGCCCTTTTCGTGCTCATGCTAGCTAGCAGTAGTCACAGCAGCCATTCTAGAATGGCATGTCCATTGAACTGATTGGCAGACACTGCTATTCCAAATTGGCTGCGGTGGCTGCTGCTAGCTAGCATGAGGACGAAAAGGGCAGTAATGTGGTCATGTAGTGTATTTTTTATTAACCCATCCACCTCTTCGAAGGACAAAAATAGCTTTTTTTCTTTTTACAGCTTTCTCTATTACATATACACACATTTTAGACAACAGTTGGCAGGACCGACCATCTCTACCTTTAGTAGCACCAGCGTGGACAAAATAACAATTACCTACTGCCATTTTGTCTGAAAGTTCAAATCTCCTGTCTGACCAAAGCCCAGGCACACATGTAGATACTCATTTCCATCAATAGAGGGCAATGATTACAACATGACATCAATCAAATCTTTTTACATCATCCCCATTTAAAATGAGGACTTGCAAGCATTTATAGATGGGGTAATACAACACATTCTCAATAGGTCTGCAAAAATATATAATTATATTTAGATGCATCAGCTCTGTGTGTATGGGGGGGGGGGATAGGCTACATTTAGGTTTGTGAGATGTTAATAACATATTAGTTAGGCTACATTGTAGGCTAATAATTGAGTGCAAGTGTCGCTTGCAGACATAAAACAGGCCAGCCAACCTGAATTGAATATGATCAGTAATGCACTGTTTTGGTCTAGATCTCCTCTCTCTCCCTGTGGCAGGTATGGCGACGGATAGTGCCTCTGTGTACATGTGCTTCCCCTGCTACCAAGAGTTTGACACCTTGGAGGAGGTGCTGGCCCACCAGCTGACCTGCACCACAGAGAACGTGGGGAGTGGGGCCCCCACCCCAGTCTCCGTTCCCTTCCTACAGACTCAGGTAATAGTGGAAGCTTCAAACTCCATGGACATTTACACTAAATAGGCTAGGTCTAGAACATTGTGTACTGTTGCTATATGAGTCAAACCAAGGTCTTGGATCATAAAGAATAACTTTTCATTCTACTTCTCTCATCTTTTGCACATCTAGGCTAAATGGTTCTGGATAAAAGCGTCTGCTAAATGGCATATATTATTGTTATTATCAAGTGGCAGTTCTACAAATAATTCCTACAGAATATCTGCATGTCTGAAAGTTAATGAGTGAGAACATTCCATTCCATCTCGGCACCTGTGTTGATTCATAATTGGAAATTACATGACCTGCACTGTCCTTGTTTTTTGTTTTGTTTATTTTTTTGGGATAAAAATAGACAATACAATATTCAAGTCAGGCAAGAACACATATTACAAAAACCACCTTACGCAAACATCTAAATAATATAAATACAATTAAAAAATGACAGCTCACATTACTTTCTACACCAAACATTGAATTATAATATTCGAATGTACAGATACTTTTTCTGTTACTATGTAATTTGAGGGAAAAACACTGTCCTTGTTCTCACTGTATCGTTGCCTCGTAATGACAGCTACAGTATGCTCTGAGGTTCAGAACAGTGAGCCGTCGACCGTGAGTGACGTTTACCAGTGTCGCTCTACGAAACGTGGCCCCAGCCTCCCATGGTGACTGTCTCCTCCAGCTCAGAACCATAAAGCATGGTGTCATGAGTGACAGGCAAATTGCATCTTGAGTTGCCAGTGGGGAGAGAAGAGGATCGTGAGAGAGATGAATCAGTCAGCTCCACCCCTCCTCCTGATGGATGGCTCATTGGCCTTCTCACAGATGAATCAGCTGTGGAAACATTCTATAAAACCTAAGTGCCTTATGGCATTCTGGCCCCTGCTCTGCCGTCAGCTGCCTTATTACTACCATTCAGACTTCGTTAGCTAGATTATCATAATGTCTGTGTAACATTAAAGTCGACATTGCTATAAAACAGGGGGTGTTTACATTTCAAATGAATGTAGGCTGCTATTATACCAACCTTTTTTTTTACCTTGATGCGTTCGGATCCAGAGAACTGTAATTACATGGAAGAGGCCTAGTAGGAAATTAGAAGCTTTGCTTTTTAGCATTGAAAGGGAAGATGGAAAATGAACACAGAGGTAGAACCGCTTTGTAATATGAATGTATTTAATTACATTTCATTACCCATCTCGCTTACCAAGAGGGGAAAAAATAAGTGTTATTAAAAAGGAACTTCAGTGAAGTGGTGTGCTCCCACAATTACTTTAATGACATGTTGAGCCATGTGTAATATTTTAGTGCACTTCCCGAGTTGAAGTCCAGTTCTGAAATCGGTAATTAAATCAATTCATTATATGGTACAGGCCTCTATACCCACTAGCCAGGCTCACTGACCAAACAGGCATATGGGCCCTGGTCAAAAGTAGAGTACTATAAGGAATAAGGTGCTATTTGGGATGCAGACACAGTTTCCTGTCTCAAGTCCTTCTAGGAGACAGTGACTCAACCACCAACGTCACATTGAAAATGCTCTCTCATCAAGAAGATGTTAATACACACATACATTGCACTATTTCAAGAGCTCCGGTCGGTCCCCAGTAATCGTTTTTGCCACGTTGGATAAGAACAGTGTCAGCGGCAGTTAAAGTTACATAGTCTGGTTTTATAACTCAGCTCCCTCACTGGGCTAAAACGCTGAGTAGTGAGTACTTACTCTGAAACTAAATAAATCAGACATGACTGAAATGTATTGTAATGGTGATTTAGTTTGTGGCATCAAAACAAGCAACAAAAAAGTATTCACTAAAGACTACGGAGATGAAACCATATCCATAATAGCAGTCTGTTTCTACATACGATACCAAATATGTTTCTGCATTCCTCAATTCTAACGATGACACCAACAAATTGGCTAAAGCAGAAACAAGCTGGTAGTACTCAGTCTTTGCTGGTACTACTCAGTCTAGGCTACTATAACAGAATGAGCCACAGCGGTGCCTCTGCTTGAATGAAGACACTCCTGAAGGAACACATTAACCTCAACCTTGATGGTTCTTATCATCCTAATGGATCAACGAGCAGATCTCAAACTCCATCTGAACTCCACTGATAGGCCTATGATATTTATCATCACCCTGCCCAGGCCCTCAGCCCTTATCTGCCTCCCCCCTCAGAGAAACCCTCCCTCCCAGGCTCTGATGATCTAAAGACTGCTCTGTCTGCTCTCATTGACCCCTTTGTCCTCTGAATAATCTATTACTATATTAATCTATTGTCATCCCTCATCTGCCAAACAAAAACACTGTTCCTGTTTGAATTGACTTTGGAATTTTTCAACAAGAACAAAAAAATATTGTCACATACACCAGGTAGGTGCAGTGAAATGTGTTATTTTACAGGGTCAGCCATAGTAGTACGGCGCCCCTGGAGCAAATTAGGGTTAAGTGCCTTGCTCAAGGGCACATCAACAGGTTTTTCACCTTGTCGGCTCAGGTATTCAAACCAACAACCTTTCGGTTACTGGCCCAATGCTATATCCGCTAGGCTACCTGCTGCCCTGTGATGGTATTGCTATCCAGTACTGCCATGGAATCCTCCATTGTTAGGTGGAGGAGTTCTTTCAATTTGACACAAAAAAATATCGACGTTTTCGTTCACTCATTATTGTCCAGACTGGTCAGCTTGTGTTTTGTCTTCTTTTCTCACATTCTCTTTTTCTTTCCCTCGCTCCAGCAGCAGGTGTATACCCGGCCCATTGCTCCATCGCCTGCCCCTCAGACCAAGGCCAGTGCCTCCTCTGTGCTGCCCAGCTCTGGTGCACCAGGCCTGGCCATGGCCAGCCCAAAGAAGCCCTCCTCAGGAGACCAGCCCAAGATCCTGTACCAGTGTGGAGACTGTGACGCCCTGTTCGACTCCCTGATCCTCTGGCAGCAACACCGCAAACATGGCCAGTGTCTGCAGACCAAGGCAGGACCCACCCAATCACAACCAGGACCAGAAGAGACCGGCTCTGGATCCGGATCAGAACTGGCCCCAAAGGGAGGGGGGAAGCAGGGACAGGCTGAAGTGGAGGTGGACCTGGGTCCAGATGAACCAAACGAACCAAACTCACCAGATGAAGGAGGAGGGGGCAGAGGAAGAGAGAGGGGGAGAGGTAGAGGAAGAGGGAGAGGAATGGGTAGAGGAAGAGGAAAGAGTCAGGAGAGGGCACAACAAACCCAGCAGCAGCAGGATGTAGTGAAGACTGAGCTACCCGCGGAGAAAGAGAAAGAGGAGGATGGGATGAGTGCAGAGCACACACCAGCCACCCTGGATCACGCGTACCTGCCAAACACCACCAACAGAGGGCAGGAAGGAGGAGAGAAAGAGCCAGCAACAGAGAGTGTCGAAGTATCCACTGGATCTAAAGCCTCTGAGATCCAGGCTCAGGCAGCCCATTCATCTACAGAGACCCAGTCTGCAGCAGACAGCCAGTCCATCCCCGACCCCGCTCCCTCCCAGGAGCCCCCCAGCCCCCGCTCCCTCCCAGGACCCCCCAGACCCCGCTCCCTCCCAGGACCCCCCAGACCCCGCTCCCTCCCAGGACCCCCCAGACCCCGCTCCCTCCCAGGACCCCCCAGACCCCGCTCCCTCCCAGGACCCCCCAGACCCCACTCCCTCCCAGGACCCCCCAGACCCCACTCCCTCCCAGGACCCCCCAGACCCCACTCCCTCCCAGGACCCCCCAGACCCCACTCCCTCCCAGGACCTCCCAGCCGATAACCCTGGGGAGGAGCAGACGTCCTACTACTTCAGGATGAAGGCAGCCAAGAAGCTCAAGCCCCCGTCCAGCCTGCTGTGTGTGGACTGTGGCTCCAGCTTCGGCATGGTGTCTGAGCTGGTGGCCCACCGCAAGGCCCAGCATGGCCTCAAGGAAGCCCTGCACCACTGCACCGTGTGTGGGGAGAGCTTCCTCAACACCACCCTCTTCCTCTACCACCGCAAGCAGCACAAGGAGAAGGGAAAGGAGGGGGTTACACAAGCCCAGGCCCAGGGAGGACAGACGCAGAATGCAGAAGACCAGGATTATAAAACCGTAACAGTGCAGCAAGAGGTGGTGGAAGAGATGGTGGAAGAGTCTAAAGAGGAGACAGCGGGGGTGGCTGATTCCCAGAACAATGGAACTGATGAGCAGGACCAGGATGGTACCCCCTCTACTTCCACTGTCTCTACCTCTGCTCCGGTTCAGGTGCCCAAGGTGGTCCAGGGCCAGAGTTTCCTGTGTGCCCAGTGTGGAGCCAGCTTCAGTAAAGAGCCAGAGCTCAGTACCCACCGTAGGGACAAGCATGGCCTGAACGAGCTGCTCCACCACTGTTCCCAGTGTGGCCAGAGCTTCATGAACACCACCCAGTACCTTTACCACCGACGCCAGCACCGTGGGGAACCAGGGACTGGGGCAGGAGCAGCCACGGCCCCCCAGGGAAGCCCCCGCGCCCCCAAGAGGATGCTGTCCCCCCCTTCCGCCTCGTCCAGTGCTGCGTCAGGCTCACCGGCTAAAAGACCTGCTATCAGGATACGCAGCATCAACAATCTCAAAGGTAGGTTCAACCCAATGGCAGCTGGGTTCAACTCAATGGGAATACTTAACTCTGCTGTAAGGGTACCTAAAAATAGCCTGGAATCCTAACTGATTCCAATTCAAACTGAATATTGCTAAGTTTCACTATTGTTGAAGGTTATTTTGACTGACCGTCGCTAGTTTCTGACCATGCTCTCTTTCCTCATTGGGAAAACAAAGACAAGGGTAAAGAGGTGAATCCAGTCATCCTTAAGGAAGAGCAAGAGGAGAAGACTGTAGCGGAGGAACAACCTGACACCAACCTCCCCCCTCCAGCCAAGCTGATGCAGGACTGGTCCCGCACCCCTCTCCCCCACGTCTGCCCCCACTGTGGCCAGACCTTCACACGCAGGGGGTTCCTCCGCGCTCACGTCTTCAGCCACACTGGAGAGAAGCTCTTCACCTGCAAGGTACTTCTAGACTGGAGATGTGTTCTATTGAAAAGGATGTGAAATATTGATGTTAATGACTGAAACTAGTTGTGTATAAACAAGTAGCAGGAGTTAGTTAGGAATAGCTCTCCTATTATATACTTAATTAGTCTTTCTCTGTTTAATCTATGTAACGAAATCTCAGTGCTCTTGTGCTATGTGAAATAGCTATGTTGTACTGGGCTTTCTTCAATCAAATTCCTCCTCCTTGGTTAATTCAGGTGTGTCAGAAGTCGTTTGCGTCCTCTCCCAACCTGCTGCGCCACAGCCTGACCCACATGGGCACCAAACCTTTCCCCTGCTCCGTGTGTGGCAAGCGCTTCTCCCAGCCGGGCGTCCTGAAGAGGCACAGCCTCACCCACAGCCAGCCCAAAGCCCGTCGCCGCAGGTCCCGATGGAAGGTCAGACATGGGGGGAGTCATTGCACCCTATAGCACCCTATAGCACCCTATTCCCTATGTGGTGCACTACTTTTGACCATTGCCCATAGGGCTCTGGTCCCCATAGGGCTCTGGTCCCCATAGGGCTCTGGTCCCCATAGGGCTCTGGTCCCCATAGGGCTCTGGTCCCCATAGGGCTCTGGTCCCCATAGGGCTCTGGTCAAAAGTAGTGCAATATATAGAGAATGCGGAGCCATTTGGGACACAGCCTGATTACCTGATTGTTTTTAGAACATCTCTGAACATACCACAGACAAGTCCTGGAGAGCCACAGCGTGAACAGGGTTTTGCTCCAGCCCAAACGGGTGTGTTGATGCTGGGCTGGAACAAATATTTGTACACACTGTGGCTCTCTAGGATCTGAGAAATTCAGGAATGCTATTTGTCTCTACGTTAACATTGAGACAGACTGTTAGTTGTATCTCCTGATGTTGTGCTGTGTCAATGACGTCCCTGCAGAAGCGGACACCTGAGGGGGAGGATGGAGAAAGCCAGCTGTTTGCCTGTCCCAACTGCACTGCTCGCTTCCAGACTGACCAACAGCTGCAGGAGCACAGGTATGGCTGTGACTGGGCTGTGACTCATTTAAATGTGCAGGTTGAAATCAACCCCAAAGGCCTGTTTCACAGAACTAGATTAGACAAGGAGCACAGGTGACGCATTTCAATGTGTAAGTTACCTTGATTGAACCCTGCATGTTTTACAGGTAGAAACAAACACACGGCTGTACCGTATTTACAGTGAAAGTAGAGCACAAGACAGGACTGAGAACAGGAGATGTGCTACACATAACCCAAACACAGGCCAGACCCTGTTCCTACACAGGCCGGACCCTGTTCCTACACAGGCCGGACCCTGTTCCTACACAGGCCGGACCCTGTTCCTACACAGGCCGGACCCTGTTCCTACACAGGCCGGACCCAGTTCCTACACAGGCCGGACCCTGTTCCTACACAGGCCGGACCCTGTTCCTACACAGGCCGGACCCTGTTCCTACACAGGCCGGACCCAGTTCCTACACAGGCCGGACCCAGTTCCTACACAGGCCGGACCCAGTTCCTACACAGTGAGGAGATTTAGGCAGAGTTGTTAACAGAGACAGAGATGCCTTGGTGCCCTTGAGCCCTCGCCAGCGATGATTGACAGGCGGGCGGCGGTAAATTAAGATAATAAGGGGTAGGACGAGAAAGCGATGGAGACAGACAGAAAGGTGTCAGAGTTTGGCCCTCTTATTCTTAGGCCGAGGAACTAGAGGTGGGGGATGCGAGGAGGGAGGGGGTGAGGCAGGAGAAATGATCCGAGGATCAATAGGAGGGCGTGATCAGGGAGTGAATGGAGCGTTACCCTTGAACTGCCTGTCAGTGTGTAGTTAGAGCGAAGCAGGAAGTCCCAGTGTCTCTGTGCAGGGTACAGTCCGTATCCCTACACCCCATCTCATTAGCGAACATTGGGGGGTGTGGAGAGACGACCTGGACTGAAACTTTAATTCTCAGGGTCATCTCGGCCTGAAATATTGATTCCTGTTGTCAGCCCTGTGTAGAGGGAGGATCGACCAGACAGTTTATATAAGGCCGTAAGTGGTCCACAGTGCACACACTATTTTTAGCATCTAATATTAAACGATGGGGTTAAGTACTTTACAAATCCATTATCATCAGTCATGAATTTTACATAGAACACAATGTATTTATCAGTGGTTCATAATCATTATTTCTTTAGCTTGACTGTTGTCTTTACTCGCCTGATGCCCACACTGACCATTTAGGACAGTGTGACGAACATTATCGTTGCCAAGGCCATTGACTCAGCTGCCTGTAATGCATTGGCTAGCGGTGAGCACTAAAACACCTGCTAACCAGGGTTGATTAGTGGAATCTGAGTGTTTTAATGCTTGGCTAGAATAAAATGTTGACACTGCAGGACTGTAGTTAAGAGTTGAATACCTCTACTGCTGAAGAAATGTGTTTAGGTGAACTCTTCCACCACCCTGATTTCCACTAGTGCAGTGTTTCCCAAACCCTGGTCCTCCAGTACCCCCAACAGTACACATGTTTATTGTAACCCTGGACAAGTACACCTGAATCAACTTGTCAACTAATCATCAAGCCCTCAATGAGTTGAATGAGGGTTGTTTGTCAAGGGCTAAAACGAAACTGTGTACTGTTGGGGATACTCGAGAACCAGGGCTGGGAAACACTGATCAAACACAACACTGATCCAGCCAGTTAAATACATCCCAGTGGTTCTCCTCCCTCTCCTTCCCCCAGGCTATATCCTTTCATTATGGAATGGATAAACATAGGCTCTCATATCTCATCACACACTGAAACCACCCGTTTATCTGCAGCCATTGTATTTTTTGACACACCTAATAACTCCGTATTGAACCTTTAAAAAGGCTTAACAACACGGTTAAGCACACAGGTCTGGAGCTAATCCTAATACTGTGACACTAAGGTGATAGCCAGCATGTGGTTGTTTGTGTTATTCCTCCTCTGTGTGGATGCGGATTACAGTGGGCCCTTGAAGCGTGGCTTACATGCATCTACAAATGACACACTCCAGTGTTATTAGTACCAGTGAGCTGCTGCACATATTGTTGATGATGGTGGTGAGCTTTTGTCCCTTATTTTCAATTCCTCACAGCTTTATTTCTTTCTCAGTTTCCAAGAAAAACATATTGCTCATTGCAGTACTGTATTAATAGCGCTTGTTTTATAGCTCTTTGTCTTTCTAGCCCTCTCTCTTTTTTCATTTTCTGCTCTGAAAACCCCCCCAAACATTTCTGGAGTAATTTATTCAGTACTGTATTACTAACATTAGTTGGTACATGTTGTTTATACTTCTTCCCTTTTCATTGTGTTCTGTCCATCAGACTGCTCCACACCAGCCACCCGTTCCCCTGCTCTGTCTGTGGAGAGGCCTTCAAACGCAGGAAGGAGCTGGACCTGCACTCCCTCACTCACCAAGGTAGCTCCTCCCCTCTCCTCTCAGCTGCCCTCCTCTCTGTGTGTCTGATAAGTACTGGACGAGACAGAGACCAGTGCCCGTATCCATAAAGCGTCTTTTGGATCATAATGAATTAGATTATAAGGACAGTGGTGACTATGTAGTGTGTACTAGTGTATGTGTGGGCTGTGAATTAGTGAAGCTGCTCATGATGGGGCTGATTTCCATGTTAAGTATGCAGAAGTAATCCCTATGCCTTAGTAGTAATTAGGGGTATAACGGTTCACCAAACCCATGGTTTGGTACGTATTGCAGTTTTGGGGTCATGGTTCAGGAAAATTAAATGCCATTCACAATGTTCCTTGCATTGTCTGTTGTGACCGGATTGTTATGTTGGGCCTGAAGTTTCCACACAAATGCTGCGTTTGTAACCATGTGGGAGGTGGGACTTTACCAGATGTGAAGTCGTAAATACCAGTTGGATGCATTCATGTGATTTGAACTCGTTGAGAAACGCAGATTGGCTAATGGCCAACAAGCTGTGTCAACCATAAACTAAAAGTACAGCTATAATGCTTGTAAACAAATTATAGTTAAAAAACCACATTAATAGATTGCTTTTTATAAATAATATTTAGTTGCATTTAACTGCCAACAATGCTGTTATAGAGGTCATTTCCTTACTAGGTGACGTCAGAGGTCACCATGTGGGAGAAGTGGGTGCTCAGGATGATAGACAGGTTTCCCACTAGTAATTACCCGTTTGAGTGCCGTTCAAGTGGATTATTCCCAGTTGAATGTGGTAAATTCAAGATTCCCACTTAGTTAAGAACGCACCATGACATTGCCTCCTTCAGTGCCAGATGTGGACTCTAATAAAGGGGGCGTGTCTGTAGCACAGTACATCTCCCACTCCGGGATAAATGTGATGGGCTGTTTATTTTTATTTAACCTTTATTTAACTGGGCAACACAGAGTGCATTGGCCAATTCATTGAAAACTTTGGCTTTGGTTTGCCTATATAGAGCGTGTACTACCTGTTTGCTGAAATGGGTCGAAGAGGGACGTTTGTAACGTGGCTCAAGCACTTTCATAAGGTGCTAAAACCCACTATTCTAAACCACAGAGAATGGGCGCATACCAAAGACTGTAAAAAATATAGACTGTAAAAACTATAAACACAGCCTACCTATCGCTCTTGTAATTTATTTGGCCCGGTTAAAACCAGCTGCCAAGGGCTGCTTGAATGCAGAGGGGAGACGATGTTGTATAGTAGTTTCTTTGCGTTTCCATCTTGCTCTGGTATACTGGGGTGATGTTGCCATAAATGTGTCAACATATTTGAAGTGTTGGCAGCTACATAGGCTATTCTCGTTGAGCGTGGCGACATACTGTTACTGTTTTAGCTACAACTATCCATCACCGCTGTAATCTACTGGGAAGCCAAAATGTTCCCAAACTGGAGATTTAAACGATGATGGAGGATCCTCCAATTCTGGTTTATCGAATCGACCCCACCAATGAATGGGTCAAAATATCGGCTGATCTTCAGGTTTGGCATCACGGCAACATAGCTGCCGTTGACAGCATCGGTGCGGTCGGGGTCAGAAATGAACGCACCTCGGAGAGCTAGAGATACAGTTGAAGTCGGATGTTTACGTACACCTTAGCCAAATACATTTAAACTCAGTTTTTCACAATTCCTGACATTTTAATCCTAGTAAAAATTACCTGTCTTAGGTCAGTTAGGATCACCACTTTATTTTAAGAATGTGAAATGTCCGAATAATAGTAGAGAGAATGATTTATTTCAGCTTTTATTTCTTTCATCACATTCCCAGTGGGTCAGAAGTTTACATACACTCAATTAGTATTTGAGAGCATTGCCCTTAAATTGTTTAACTTGGGTCAAACGTTTCGGGTAGCCTTCCACAAGCTTCCCACAATAAGTTGGGTGAATATTGGCCCATTCCTCCTGACAGAGCTGGTGTAACTGAGTCAGGTTTGTAGGCCTCCTTGCTCGCACAAGCTTTTTCAGTTCTGCCCACACATTTTCTATATGATTGAGGTCAGGGCTTTGTGATGGCCATTCCAAAACCTTGACATTGTTGTCCTTAAGCCATTTTGCCACAACTTTGGAAGTATGCTTGGGGTCATTGTCCATTTGGAAGACCCATTTGCAACCAAGCTTTAACTTCCTGACTGATGTCTTGAGATGTTGCTTCAATATATCCACTAAATGTTCCTTCCTCATGATGCCATCTATTTTATGAAGTGCACCAGTCCCTCCTGCAGCAAAGCACCCCCACAGCATGATGCTGCCACCCCCGTGCTTCACGGTTGGGATGACTTGTTTTACTGTTCTCTAGCTTGCAAGCCTACCCCCTTTTTCCTCCAAACATAACGATGGTCATTATGGCCAAACAGTTCTATTTTTGTTTCATCAGACCAGAGGACATTTCTCCAAAAAGTATGATCTTTGTCCCCATGTGCAGTTGCAAACCGTAGTCTGGCTTTTTTATGGCGGTTTTGGAGCAGTGGCTTCTTCGTTGCTGAGCGGCCTTTCAGGTTATGTCGATATAGGACTCGTTTTACTGTGGATATAGATACTTTTGTACCTGTTTCCTCCAGCATCTTCACAAGGTCCTTTGCTGTTGTTCTGGGATTGATTTTCACTTTTCGCACCAAAGTACGTTCATCACTAGGAGACAGAACGCGTCTCCTTCCTGAGCGGTATGACAGCTGCGTGGTCCCATGGTGTTTATACTTGCGTACTATTGTTTGTACAGATGAACGTGGTACCTTCAGGCATTTGGAAATTGCTCCCAAGGATGAACCAGACTTGTGGAGGTCTACAATTATTTTTCTGAGGTCTTGGCTGATTTCTTTTGATTTTCCCATGATGTCAAGCAAAGAGGCACTGACTTTGAAGGTAGGCCTTGAAGTACATCCACAGGCAGGGACGGCTTGTTCAATAGGGCGATATGGGCGACGCACTGCCAAACGGGAAAAGGAAGGGATTTTTTTTCTAATCAATTATATCACGGCAACAGCAGTTATCAGTGTTCACGTCTGATCTGCCAGCCACTAAATGTCAAATCAGGCTAAAGTCGTGCTTCAAATGGCCCCGCCCGTTTTTGGGGCGATTTCAGTCAAGTTGAAAATCGCCCAGAAGTCTCTCATAGCCTGTCATGTAAAATCTATTTTTTTCACATTTCAAAGCTTTCAATACATTCTCTATGGGTGTCTGTGGGCTTGCACTTACGCTTTCGTCATACGTGACGTAACGTTGAACGTAACTAAGACAATGGCGGCTATCAGCGTCTCTGTTGCGACCTGCAGTGCGGCGTTATTTTATGTTTTTAATTTGTAGACTTAGTTTACAACATTCTGCCAACCATGGATTTCCAGTGGTTGGTTTTGGACTGATCTTGTTGATCGTGTACATACCCGCTACGAACGGACTAAATAATGAAAACGCTGCTGGCAGCTGAATCCCAATACAGCTGGGAGACTTGGCTGGATGAGTCCCGACAGAGAAGTGGAGCCGGCCACCTTCACCCTGGTCAGAGCGGACCGCGATCCTGGTAAGAGAGCGACTCTGTACCCGACATTGAACTGCTTTCTGTGTCATTGCGACCTTACTATCAATTCAATTCAATTTAAGGGCTTTATTGGCATGGGAAACGTGTGTTAACATTGCCAAAGCAAGGGAAGTAGATAGTAAACAAAAGTGAAATAAACAATAAATATTAACAGTAAACATTACACTCAGAAGTTTCAAAAGAATAAAGACATTTCAAATGTCATATTATGTATATATACAGTGTTGTTACAATGTGCAAATAGTTAAAGTACAAATGGGAAAATAAATAAACATAAATATGGGTTGTATTTACAATGGTGTTTGTTCTTCACTGGTTGCCCTTTTCTTGTGGCAACAGGTCACAAATCTTGCAGCTGTGATGGCACACTGTGGTTTTTCACCCAGTAGATAAGGGAGTTTATCAAAATTGGGTTTGTTTTCGAATTCTTTGTGGATCGCTGTAATCTGAGGGAAATATGTGTCTCTAATATGGTCATACATTTGGCAGGAGGTTAGGAAGTGCAGCTCAGTTTCCACCTCATTTTGTAGGCAGTGTGCACATAGCCTGTCTTCTCTTGAGAGCCAGGTCTGCCTACGGCGGCCTTTCTCAATAGCAAGGCTATGGTCACTGAGTCTGTACATAGTCAAAGCTTTCCTTAAGTTTGGGTCAGTCACAGTGGTCAGGTATTCTGCCACTGTGTACTCTCTGTTTAGGGCCAAATAGCATTCTAGTTTGCTCAGTTTTTTTGTTTGTTCTTTCCAATGTGTCAAGTAATTCTCTTTTTGTTTTCTCATGATTTGGTTGGGTCTAATTGTGTTGTTGTTGTTGTTGTTGTTGTTGTTGTTGTCCTGGGGCTGTGTGGGGTCTGTTTGTGTTTGTGAACAGAGGCCCAGGACAAGCTTACTTAGGGGACTCTTCTCCAAGTTCATCTCTCTGTAGGTGATGGCTTTGTTATGGAAGGTTTGGGAATCGCTTCCTTTTAAGTGGTTACTATCTGCCCCGTGAGTTCCCCCAATTGTTTGTTACCGTTGTGTACTGTTGATAATCACAAGTTTACTGGAGAACTGAGACCAAGTAGAGACTTTGGACAGGGTGGATATGGTATAATAAAGGCAGTTTATTCAGAGGTAAAGATATCTGGAATCGCGTGCACGGACTCGTGCACGTGTGTAGGTCACCTAAATCATCAGAAAAATTGCCCCTCCTGAGAATTTTTTCAGGAGCCGCCACTGTCCACAGGTACACCTCCAATTGACTCAAATGATGTCAATTAGCCTATCAGAAGCTTCTAAAGTCATGACATCATTTTCTGGAATTTTCCAAGCTGTTTAAAGTCACAGTCAATTTAGTGTATGTAAACGTCTGACCCACTGGAATTGTGATACAGTGAATTATAAGTGAAATAATCTGTCTGTAAACAATTGTTGGAAAAATTACTTGTGTCATGCACAAAGTAGATGTCCTAACCGACTTGCGAAAGCTATAGTTTGTTAAGAAGAAATTTGTGGAGTGGTTGAAAAACGAGTTTTAATGACTCCAACCTAAGTGTGTAAACTTCCGACTTCAACTGTATGTGATTGGTTGGAATTGAGCCATTGATTATTAGTTAATGGTCTATTGATGGAGATTATCCTTATTAAATGTTTCAAAGGAGGGCTCCTCAGGGAGGACTGGTGAACGAACGCTCCAACCCGGAGGGAGGATTCTGCTGGGTTGGCGTTGCCGTGGTAACTGTAGATGCCAGCGGCTAAGACAGGATACATCAAAGCTCAGCGGCTTCTCTCTTTTTCTCTCCTCTTCCTTTGCTCCTTTAGCTTCACAAACAGAGAGCCTGAGTGTGTTTTCCAACATCCAGACTGTCAACAGTAGTGCATGTGTCTGTCTGTGTGTCTATAAATAAGTTACCTTAAGCCACATAATGTAGCCTATACTGAGTGATGACTATACAGATAGAATACCCTGTAACCGAGTGTGAACCCAGTGTGTGTTTTGGTGGGTAGTTACGGGAAGGGCCTGTGACCAGGGCCTGTGACTGTCTAAATACCCACTCAATCTATACATCCCGGCCTTTCCATATTTTTAGTGTATTTCAACTGATTTCATGTACACTCTCGAAACACTGTTTGGACTGTGATAAACACTAATTTAGTAAGTAATTAACTCATTCTGCCCACCCCCTCTCCCCAGATAAGGAGCCAGTGTTGTGCCCCCACTGTTCCTCCCAGTTCCTGAACCAGTCAGTGTTGGACATCCACCTGCAGCGCTGTACCAGCTCAGAGGAGGACAAGACTGTGGGCCGCGGCCGGGGACAGGGACGGGGACGCTCCATGGGACAGGTACACTGGCCGCCTACTCTATACTAGTTATTCCTTATATACAGTTGAAGTCGGAAGTTTACATACACAAGTAATTTTTCCAACAATTGTTTACAGACAGATTATTTCACTTATAATTCACTGTATCACAATTCCAGTGGGTCAGTAGTTTACATACACTAAGTTGACTGTGCCTTTAAACAGCTTGGAAAATTCAAGAAAATGATGTCATGGCTTTAGAAGCTTCTGATAGGCTAATTGACATAATTTGAGTCAATTGGTGGTGTACCTGTGGATGTATTTCAAGGCCTACCTTCAAACTCAGTGTCTCTTTGCTTGACATCATGGGAAAATCAAAAGAAATCAGCCAAGACCTCAGAAAAAGAATTGTAGACCTCCACAAGTCTGGTTCATCCTTCGGAGCAATTTCCAAACGCCTGAAGGTACCACGTTCATCTGTACAAACAATAGTACGCAAGTATAAACACCATGGGACCACGCAGCCATCATACCGCTCAGGAAGGAGACGTGTTCTGTTTCCTAGAGATGAACGTACTTTGGTGCGAAAAGTGAAAATCAATCCCAGAATAACAGTAAAGGACCTTGTGAAGATGCTGGAGGAAACAGGTTCCTATATCCACAGTAAAACAAGTCATCCCAACCCTGAAGCACGGGGGTGGCAGCATCATGCTGTGGGGGTGCTTTGCTGCAGGAGGGACTGGTGCACTTCACAAAATAGATGGCATCACGAGGAAGGAAAATTATGTGGATATATTGAAGCAACATCTCAAGACATCAGTCAGGAAGTTAAAGCTTGGTCGCAAATGGGTCCTCCAAATGGACAATGACCCCAAGCATACTTCCAAAGTTGTGGCAAAAGGGCTTAAGGACAACAAAGTCAAGGTATTGGCGTGGCCATCACAAAGCCCTGACCTCAATCCTATAGAAAATGTTTGGGCAGAACTGAAAAAGCGTGTGCGAGCAAGGAGGCCTACAAATCTGACTCAGTTACACCAGCTCTGTCAGGAGGAATGGGCCAAAATTCACCCAACTTATTGTGGGAAGCTTGTGGAAGGCTACCCGAAACGTTTGACCCAAGTTAAACAATTTAAAGGCAATGCTCCCAAATACTAATTGAGTGTATGTAAACTTCTGACCCACTGGGAATGTGATGAAAGAAATAAAAGCTGAAATAAATCATTCTCTCTACTATTATTCGGACATTTCACATTCTTAAAATAAAGTGGCTATCCTAACTGACTGAAGACAGGGAATTTTTACTAGGATTAAATGAAAACTGAGTTTAAATGTATTTGGCTAAGGTGTATGTAAACTTCCGACTTCAACTGTAGATGGTGTCGTGACGTGACTTACTTTAATGTATGACTATCGAATCACCTAACTATGTTTAATTGTCACTCGATTAAATTAATCATGTAAGAATTAACTCATTAGGAATTTGGGCCACCATGGAAGAAGTTGTTTAATGAGTTACCATCTCCCGAATTAAACTCTTAGAAGATATATGTTTTATATATATATATATATATATCGATAAGTCACTTATTAAATAATTACCTCTTATCAGTCTCATTCTGAACGTCGCATAATCCTGGAACCTGCAAGAACCCTAACCTTATTGATGAATCAGCAAATCACAAATTGGCTTAATTATTTATTTATTTACTAACTAACTAAATAATAACACAATACAAACACACACACATAGGTTATTGATTACTAACGTAATCCAATGAAAACAGGTCCCTAGTGGACTGGACTAACAATAGCATGAATGCTTGGAGGGTCAGAGTGGAAGGGAGAGACAGATATTCGAACTATCGTGGTTACTTTGGAAACTACGCTAATTTGGATTAGAAATGCAACCTGTATTTACGTGTAGCTGTCCTCTCATTAGAAGACTAAAATCACATTCCTATCTTCACCAAAATACTCTCATACTTAATCATATATTTTATACAACATTTAGATGTAAACTTGATAGATAGAATATGTACACTTTCCGAGTTACAGTTATTACTTGATACCATCCTTAATGACATCACAAAATAATAAACAATATGACATGATTATTCTTTAGATCCCCACTGACCAGTCCAAACACTTGGAGGTCAGGAATAATGTTCCAATGTCCAATCTTTTGATGTTGGAGTCTTGGCGGGAAGAGTTCCTTTGTTAACAAAGGGGTCCTTTCTCCCACTACTTCATGGCAAGGAAGAGAAAGTCTGCACGGTATTTACGACCGGTCATAAAACTGGCCCCCAGGAAAGGGGGTGTTCAAACCTTTGCCTAGCCGGCATGTTTGGTCCTCAACCCATGAGGGTAAGTTATGACAATGGCTACTGTAATAGTAGGATACCTTATATACACTAGTTATACCTTAAATGGCTACTGTAATAGTATGATTAAGTGATAATGCCTGAGAAGCCAGTGTTTGGAGGATGTATTGGTACGGGTGTTTTCGTCTCGGGCCCGCAAACTGTGCCAATACATTTTAAAAACATTTTAGTCATTTAGCAGACGCTCTTATCCAGAGCGACTTACAGGAGCAATTAGGGTTAAGTGCCTTGCTCAAGGGCACATCGACAGATTTTTCACCTAGTCGGCTCGGGGATTAGAACCAGCGACCTTTCGGTTACTGGCACAACGCTCTTAACCACTAAGCTACTTGCCGCCCCATGTATATCCTCCAAACACCGGCTTCGAGGGTATTATCACTTTTATACAATGGGTTACCAACATATTCAAATAAAGATTTACATATTTTCATTAAAACCGTTATTTTGATTAATTTATTCATACTATTTCATCCTTCCACAAGATATAGTCCCGACACATATCCAGGATTGCTACCGAAGCCGGCTGGTTGTCCGTTCTATCGGTTTGGTTACCAGAGATGCGACCCAGTCGTTAAGTCTTTTAGTTCTGTATCTATGGACTCTGCGACCCAGTCATTCATTCTAAATATTCTATTGCCATACTGGCTTGCAACGTTCTTATCCCTTGCTTCTTAACTAACCAACTACGGCTAACTTACAGTCACGTCAAACAGTGCAGCCAGAATAACAACAAAGTAGCTGCATTTGCATTTGTTTAAGCTGTTTTCCTAGTGAAATGTTTTGGATACATCCATAACAATGATCTAACGATGCGCGATTTCACCTGGCATAGAAAATGTGCTCTCTTGTCAGGACACTGTTGTTCAGAGGAGCTAGCCAACAACACAGCTAACACAATCACTTCAAACTGAAGCTGGAAAGACTGCAAACTAGCTGCACTTCGTTTCGTTTTACCTGTTTTCTATTGATATTTCTTTGTATATATATCCATAAAAAAATGATGCTGATTCATGATTTCGACTGGCAAAAAAAGCTGCCTACCTGTCTGTCCCACCCCGACACATTCATTACTATGTGACAGCTGGAGATCAAATTTTAATATTGAAACAATGGTGCAAATGTCGGAGAGACAGACAGCAAGGTTTATACAAATCTCCGCTGTTGAAAACAGCATTCAGGATAAGACCCACCCGTTGTATAATTAAGCAATAAGGCCCGAGGGGGTGTGGTATATGGTCAATATACCACGGCTAAGGGCTGTTCTTATGCACGGCGCAACACGGAGTGCCTGTACACAGCCCTTAGCCGTGGTATATTGGCCATATACCAAAAACCCCAGAGGTGCCTTATTGCTATTATAAACTGGCTACCAGACCAGTAAAAATACATGTTTTGTCATACCTGTGGTATATGGTCTGATATACCATGGCTATCAGCATTCAGGGCTCTAACCACCCAGTTTATAATACATAATACAGTTGAAGTCTGAAGTTTACATACACCTTAGCCAAATACATTTAAACTCAGCTTTTCACAATTCCTGACATTTAATCATAGTAAAAATTCCCTGTCTTAGGTCAGTTAGGATCACCACTTTATTTTAAGAATGTGAAATGTCAGAATAATTGTAGAGAGAATTATTTATTTCAGCTTTTATTTCTTTCATCACATTCCCAGTGGGTCAGAAGTTTACATACACTCAATTAGTATTTGGTAGCATTGTGACCAAGCTTTAACTTCCTGACTGATGTCTTGAGATGTTGCTTCAATATATCCACATCATTTTCCTTCCTCATGCACCAGTCCCTCCTGCAGCAAAGCACCCCCACAGCATGATGCTGCCACCCCCGTGCTTCACGGTTGGGATGGTGTTCTCTGGCTTTCAAGCCTACCCCCTTTTTCCTCCAATCATAACGATGGTCATTATGGCCAAACAGTTCTATTTTTGTTTCATCAGACCAGAGGACATTTCTCAAAAAAGTACGATCTTTGTCCCCATGTGCAGTTGCAAACCGTAGTCTGGCTTTTTTATAGCGGTTTTGGAGCAGTGGCTTCTTCCTTGCTGAGCGGCATTTCAGGTTATGTCGATATAGGACTTGTTTTACTGTGGATATAGATACTTTTGTACCTGTTTCCTCCAGCATCTTCACAAGGTCCTTTGCTGCTGTTCTGGGTTTGATTTTCACTTTTCGCACCAAAGTACGTTAATCTCTAGGAGACAGAACGCGTCTTCTTCCTGAGTGGTATGACAGCTGCGTGGTCCCATGGTGTTTATACTTGCGTTCTATTGTTTGTACAATAGCAAAGAGGAACTGAGTTTGAAGGTAGGCCTTGAAATACATCCACAGGTACACCTCCAATTGACTCAAATGATATCAACAAGCCTACCTGAAGCTTCTAAAGCCATGACATCATTTTCTGGAATTTTCCAAGCTGTTTAAAGGCACAGTCAACTTAGTGTATGTAAATAATAATAATAATATGCCATTTAGCAGACGCTTTTATCCAAAGCGACTTACAGTCATGCGTGCATAATTTTTTTTTTGTGTATGGGTGGTCCCGGGGATCGAACCCACTACCTTGGCGTTACAAGCGCCGTGCTCTACCAGCTGAGCTACAGAGGACCACTTGTGATAAACTTGTGATACAGTGAATTATAAGTGAAATACTCTGTCTGTAAACAATTGTTAGAAAAATTACTTGTGTCATGCACAAATTAGATGTCCTAACCGACTTGCCAAAACGATAGTTTGTTAAAAAGAAATGTGTGTAGTGGTTAAAAAACGAGTTTTAATGACTCCAACCTAAGTGTATGTAAACTTCCGACTTCAACTGTATATACAGTGGGGAAAAAAAGTATTTAGTCAGCCACCAATTGTGCAAGTTCTCCCACTTAAAAAGATGAGAGAGGCCTGTAATTTTCATCATAGGTACATGTCAACTATGACAGACAAATTGAGAAAACAAATTCCAGAAAATCACATTGTAGGATTTTTAATGAATTTATTTGCAAATTATGGTGGAAAATAAGTATTTGGTCACCTACAAACAAGCAAGATTTCTGGCTCTCACAGACCTGTAACTTCTTCTTTAAGAGGCTCTTCTGTCCTCCACTTGTTACCTGTATTAATGGCACCTGTTTGAACTTGTTATCAGTATAAAAGACACCTGTCCACAACCTCAAACAGTCACACTCCAAACTCCACTATGGCCAAGACCAAAGAGCTGTCAAAGGACACCAGAAACAAAATTGTAGACCTGCACCAGGCTGGGAAGACTGAATCTGCAATAGGTAAGCAGCTTGGTTTGAAGAAATCAACTGTGGGAGCAAATATTAGGAAATGGATGACATACAAGACCACTGATAATCTCCCTCGATCTGGGGCTCCACGCAAGATCTCACCCCGTGGGGTCAAAATGATCACAAGAACGGTGAGCAAAAATCCCAGAACCACACGGGGGGACCTAGTGAATGACCTGCAGAGAGCTGGGACCAAAGTAACAAAGCCTACCATCAGTAACACACTACGCCGCCAGGGACTCAAATCCAGTACATGTCCAGGCCCGTCTGAAGTTTGCTAGAGTGCATTTGGATGATCCAGAAGAGGATTGGGAGAATGTCATATGAAACCAAAATAGAACTTTTTGGTAAAAACTCAACTCGTCGTGTTTGGAGGACAAAGAATGCTGAGTTGCATCCAAAGAACACCATACCTACTGCGAAGCATGGGGTGGAAACATCTGCTTTGGGGCTGTTTTTCTGCAAAGGGACCAGGACGACTGATTCGTGTAAAGGAAAGAATGAATGGGGCCATGTATCGTGAGCTTTTGAGTGAAAACCTCCTTCCATCAGCAAGGGCATTGAAGATGAAATGTGGCTGGGTCTTTCAGCATGACAATGATCCCAAACACACCGCCAGGGCAACGAAGGAGTGGCTTCGTAAGAAGCATTTCAAGGTCCTGGAGTGGCCTAGCCAGTCTCCAGATCTCAACCCCATAGAAAATCTTTGGAGGGAGTTGAAAGTCCGTGTTGCCCAGCGACAGCCCCCAAAACATCACTGCTCTAGAGGAGATCTGCATGGAGGAATGGGCCAAAATACCAGCAACAGTGTATGAAAACCTTGTGAAGACTTACAGAAAACATTTGACCTGTGTCATTGCCAACAAAGGGTATATAACAAAGTATTGAGAAACTTTTGTTATTGACCAAATACTTATTTTCCACCATAATTTGCAAATAAATTCATAAAAAATCCTACAATGTAATTTTCTGGATTTTTTTTTCTCATTTTGTCTGTCATAGTTGACGTGTACCTATGATGAAATTTACAGGCCTCTCTCATCTTTTTAAGTGGGATAACTTGCACAATTGGTGGCTGACTAAATACTTTTTTTCCCCACTGTATGGCTACTGTAATAGTAGGATCCTACTCTATACTAGTATTACCTTATAGTGCCTTCAGAAAATATTCACAGCCCTTGACTTTTTCCACATTTTGCGGTGTTAAAATTGATTAAATTTAGATTTTTTGTGACTGGCCTACACAGAATACCCATAATATCAAAGTGGAAATACTGTATGTTTTTTGACATTTTTACAAATTAATTATAAATGAAAAGCTGAAATGGCAAGCCTAAATAAATTCAGGATTAAAAATGCGCTTCACAAGTTACAT